>NC_133758.1:93692265-93992980 GCF_036562045.2 Rhinolophus sinicus
CATAACAACATTTGCATCATAGAGTTACCAGAAGGAAAAAAGAGAAAGCAAGGGATTGAGAACCTATTTGAAGAAATAATGGCTGAAAACTTTCCTAACCTGGCTAAGAAAAGACATACAAGGCAAGTAAGTGCAGAGTCCAAAACAGGATGAATTCAAGACACATTATAATTAAAATGGCAAACATTAAAGACAAAGAGAGAATCCTAAAAGCAGCAAGAGAAAGGCAACTAGTAACTTATAAGAGAGTTCCCATAAGATTGTCAGCTGATTTCTTAACAGAAACATTGCAGGCCAGAAGGATTGGCAGGAAACATTCAAAGTGATGAAAAGCAAGGACCTACAACCATGACTACTCTACCCCGCAAGGCTATCATTTAGAATTAAAGGGCAGATAAAAGTGTCCCTGACAAGAAAAAACTAAAGGAGTTCATCACCACCAAACCAGGATTACAAGGAATGTTAGAGGAACTTCTTTAAGATGGGGGGAAAAAAATCAAAAACAGGAAAAATGAAATGGCAATAACTACATATCTATCAACAATGACTTTCAATGTAAATGGATCAAATGCTCCAATCAAAGTCATAGGGTGGCTGAATGGATAAGAAAACAAAACTCTTACATATGCTGCCTACAAGAGACTCATTTCCGATCAAAAGACACACATAGACTTAAAGTAAAAATATGGAAAAAGTTATTTCATGAAAATGGAGAAAAAATAAACAGAAAGCTGGGTAGCAATACTTATGCCAGACAAAACAGACTTTAAAACAAAGAATATAACAAGAGACAAAAAACATGACCCAGTAATCCCACTTTTGGGTATTTAAAAAAAATTGCTACTTCGGGGGTATGTGTGCATCTATATGTTTACTGCAGAATTATTTACAATAGCCAAGATGTGGAGGCAGCCTAGGTATCCCTGAATGGATTAATGGAGAAGAGCGGTGGTACATATATACAATGGAATATTGCTCAGCCATGGAAGGGAATGGATTCTTGCCATCTGCAGCAGCATAGATGGACCTGGAGGGTATTGTGCTGAATGGAGTGTCAGACAGAGAAAGGTGAAATGTGATTTTATTTATATGTGGAATCTAAAGAACAAAATAAACAAACAAAATAGAAACAAACTCACAGATACAGAGACTATTTTGATGGTTGCCAGATGGGAGAGGGGTTGAGAAGGTGGGTAAAAAAAGGAAGGGATTAAGAAATACAAATTGGTTGTTCCAAAGTTTCCATGGGGATGTTGGGTATAGCAGAGGAATATAGTCAATAATGCAATAACTACATTATTGGTATCAGATGGGCTCTAGATTTATTGGGGTTGCAGACGGAAAGGGGGTTGAGGGACAAAGTAAAAAAGGTGAAGGGATTAAGAAGTTCAAACCAGTAAGCACAAAGTAGACATGAGGAGGTAAAGCAAAGCATAGGGAATATAGTCAATAATATGGTAATAATCATGTGTAGTGCCATGTGAGTACCAGTCAGGGGGATCACGTCTTAAATTATAGTAGGTTGGTGCAAACGTAATTGCGGTTTAAAAGGTTAAAAATAATTGCAAAAACTGCAATTATTTTTGCACCAACCTAATACAAATGTCTAACCACTATGCTGTACACCTGAAATTAATATAAAATAACATTGAATGTTAACTGTAAATAAAAAGTTTAAAAGGAAGGGGAAGTTGAAGGGGAATAAGAGGTTCAAATTTTCAGGTATAAAACAAATAAGTTACGGGAATGTAACGTACAGCATGGGAAATATGGTCAATAATATTGTGATAGCGTGGAATAGTGTCAGATGGTTGCTGGACTTATGGTGATCACTTCCTTAGGTATATACATGTTGAACAGCTGTGGTGCACAACTGAAACTGATGTAATGTTGTATTTTAGCTATATTTTTTAATAAAAATCTTAAAAATAATGATAATAGAATGGACACACAAGCAATTATAACCCATTCTTTATGATAGCCAAAGAGCATTACACAGTAGGGAAGTATAACTTTCTCAACCACATCTATACTGATGTTTATTTGCTATGTCCAGTTTTATGCTATAATAAAACTGCAATCCCTGACATATGTCATTATATTCTAGTAGGTTAACTTTATGAATAAATAAATAACAATGGATCTGTTAAGTCAAAAAGGTTCGAGAATGTGAAATATAAATGTTATAGCAAAGTGCTTTCTGAATATTCCACAGCATTTACAGAATTGCTGATGCTTTATCAGAGAACAATTTTTCTACACACTTGTCATACTAGATGTTATTAAATGTTTTTAAATTTTACCTATCTGATGGGTGGAATTTGGATTATATTGCTACTGGTGGTGGTGGTGGTGGTGGTGGTGTGATCATCATTTCATTTCTATAATAACAATTGAGATTTGACATCTTTTCACAGGTTTGGTCATTAGAATCACTTCTATAAATTAATTGTTCTTATTCTGTTTAATTACTTCTATGGCTCTGTCACCCTCTTTTAAATAGTTTTTTTGTACATCCTTGAACATTAGAAAAACTAACCCTTTGCCTATTATATGAGTAAAAAATATTTTCTCCCAACATATCACTCACTTTTGATTTTGATTAAGATATTTTTTCCATAAAGGTGTTTTAAATTTGTATATAATAAAACTGACAATGGAATATTCATGCAGTTTTTAGAGACTATATTAGGAGTTAAGAGTATATCCAGAACAATTAAGTCAAAAACATGTGTCTGCATTTGGGAATAGGCATGATGATGAATAGGTATCATTGCAGCATAATTTCTGGGTGTTGTTTACCAGATATACCCTAACTAGAGATGTTCTGATTTTCTAGGGTTGTGTACCTTTGTTCAACTTCCTAGCTACTACTGATCAGGATATGGTGCAACTACCAGTAAAGGTTAACTTGTAGAAATGATTGACATGACAATACTCCTTCTCTGAGAAACTTGTAATTGATTTTTGTCTAAAAGAAATTCAAATGACTTCTATACTATAACCCAAATAGCCCCTTGTATGACTTTAACCACTTTTGTGTCTTTTGGTAAATTAATTTCTTCCTTCCTTTAACGCCCTCCCTAAGGAACAGCTGTTCCTGTTTCAGCAAGTCACTGCCTCAAGAGTACACACACCTGGGATTACCAGATCTGATTTCTCAAAGGATGGAAGAAATGGGGATTTCCTGATTTATAAATATCAGAAACTCAGTTTTAGAAACTTCAAATTTAAATCTCTAAGGTTAGAAGTCAGGTGGTGTTTTTTCTTGAAGGGTGGGAATAACCAAGAGGGGTCACTAGGGGTATTGCAGGAAATGTTCTTTCTTGATCTAGGCTGGTTACATGGGTGTGTACAGTTTGTGAACATTTCATGTAGCCCTACCCTTATGATTTGTGCCTTTCCTATCAGATAAAAAGGTAAAAAGAGAAACACACAAATAATTTGTTGGCGATGTACTAAATGTCTATCCTTCCTAAACATGAAGGGTGGAGGAAGTTAGGAACCAGACCTTTTTACTCCCCTTTAGCACCTAGCACATTGCCAATATTTAATTATATGCATATTAATGAGTGCTAGTGAACAACAAACAAATGCATAACTGAAATACAAACTATGTCGATACTTGAAATATTTAATGAGTTCAAATTCTCTAGTTTCTACAAATAAATATTTAAGGTAGAAGAATGCACAAACACATACACAAAGAGATAGAGGTGACAGAGGTAGACAGAATCTGCAAGGTTTTTACTAGGAGTCTACACTGAAAGCCATGTGGTTTTTATACTAACTACTGTGACCATTCGTACTTTTGAAGAAATTGGAGAGTCACGTTTTGGAAACCTCTTATAAGAAGAGGGCACTTGAACTTAGTCATTGTGCTCACATATGTAGACTCAGTAACTGCAAACAATACCTTACTCTGTATTATCTAATTAAGCCCCTCATAAACGCTTTAGCTGGGTGAGGCAGCTATAAATTTATTATCTTTTCACCGTTAGCCCTCTTCTAAACTCAATTATACCCAACAAACAAATGAATCAGTAGAACAAGACTACCAACTAAAAAATAGGTGCTCTCATCACAATTCTGTCATGTATCACAATTAGAGCAAGCTTCTTATTAATGTTATTATAGAAAACAGAGTAGAAATTTCCTTTTATGATACAATTTCCTTTTCAGCCAGGGGAAAACAGGCTATTTTCTTAAAGGACAAGATAATAATTATTTTAGACTTTGCGGGCCAAAAAGTTTCTGTTGTCATAGTACAAAGCAGCCATAAGCACATTGCAAACAGATAAATTCAGCCATGTTACAATAATATTTTATTTACAAAATTAGGTAGACCTCTACTTTAGGCAAATTTGGGAGGATATTTTTAATATAATCATTTATTTCTCTGACATGATACCTATTTTTAAAACAGATTGAAATAAAACCTTTAACAAAGAAGTTTTCCTCAGTACTATACTACTACAGAAAAAAAAAAAAAAAAAACATTCACTTTGAATGAGTGATCTTGGATTTCAGGTTATTTTTTATGCGTTGGCAGCTCATAAATTATAAATAAAATGGATGCAATATCATGTCATATTGATCTTCTCCCTTACCTTAGAGAGTTTTCACACAGTTTTTTAAAAGGTCTGTTCTTATCCTGCTCTGCTTCCCAAATGTGGAGATAAACGCCTGATTTTCTGAGTCAGCATTCAGTTTATCACTGCTCCTCGAGCACATTTTCCAAAACCTGACATAAAACATCCCTGAAACCTTCAGAGGGGAAAAATAAACCCTCATCTCAGGCCATGTAAATTATCACCAAGGATAGCCATGAATAAAATAAGAATCAATCCTGATTCATGCTTTTGGAACATCCTAAAAAATGGCAGCTCAAATATGCTCCAAAGGCCGTTGCTTGGCAAAAGGTATACCACAGGAAATTAGGCAGGAAACCGAAAAGATATTAAATATTCTTTTTCTATGCCAATTTTTGTTAAAGAAGCCAATTATTGGAGATCTCTGAGTGGAACCGTATTAAGCTGGTGCTTGGCTACCTCTCCTAAAACTGCGGCCTTCAAATTATATATACCTGGGGGAAAAAAGTGAAGGGCTGTGGAACATAAAAGCAGGGCCATTGTTGCCAGAAAGGTTTAGTTAAATGCACGTAGAGTTCCTGAGAGCACAGGAAAACTCATTAGCCGTCATTGGTTTAGCCCTGACTGCTGGCTTGAAAGCTCCTGTTCTCAAGGAAAAAGATCTTTGACAGGTAACTTTATGTTTCTTGATGGGGAGTAGAGCCAAAACTAATCTGTATGGGAAGGAAAAGAGAAAATCTACAGTTGACCAAAGGAACTGCCTACTTACATTGCAATCATTTGTTCACAAAGACTAGAAGAACTATGGACACTATACAAATAAATGTGCGATACTCAACCACCACCATGTAGTAAACATAAGAAAGCTATTAGGTGGTGCAAAAGTAATTGCAGTTTTTGCAATTAACCTTTCAAATCACAACTACTTTTGCACCAACCTAACACATATTATATACACACCAGGGGAGACAAAAAAATGTATACAAGTGGACACTTTGGTCAGTGTTGCTCAAGCAGTAGTTCGCCGTAATCAGAAGTGCCTGGACGCTGATGGTAACCACTTTGAGCACCTCTTGTAATTGCAGAAGTCAATTGTGACTTGTATTCATCTTTTGTTATCAGTATATATTGAGTATTATAATTTTGATATTTTTCATATATATATATATATATATATATATATATATATATATTTGGCACCCTGTGTGTGTGCATGTGTGTGTATACAAGGAGCTGATAAGATATATGTTAAATACATAAAAATGTAACGTAACAGAACCTGTGATTAGAGAGGCGGATAAGCTGGGGAAAATGTAATATTTCCTGAGAATCGAGCAGGTCCTCGAAGAGATGAAAGAATTAAGACAGGAAGAAATCATGTTCTGGGGAGAGGTTGTCAAGAGAGGAAGAATAAAGACTTCTAGGCAAAATTCAAGAAGTAGAAAACGGCACATAAGAGATATAAAAGGCATGCTCATGAAGTAGTTAATTGTGCCTGCATACATAGAGGGGGTATAGTGGGAGGCTGCCCAGAATAACAATAGAAGCTGCATTAACTGAGAGCTAGCTTTGTGCCAGGGACTGTGCTAAGAGAAGTTCATCAATTTAGACTTTAAAATGCCCATGTAAATGAGTTGCTATTATTAATCCCATTTGAAAAACAAAAAATTGTGATTAAATAACTCAACCAAAATCACACAACTAGTAAGTGCTGAAGTAAAAAATTAAAACCAGGCAGTTCCTAATCACCTTGTTATTCAATGTGGCACATTAAGGAAAATCCACAGAATTTTTTCTGTTTTTTTTTTTTTTTTTTTTTTTTTTGCCTGAATGCCAGGCCAAGGTGAATCTATAGCTCATTTGGAAAGAAAAGGAGAGACACTGAATTATTTTGAGCAAGGATATTGGAAAATCCAAATCTTAGATAGGAATATTGATACTGAGAATTTTCTTTAAAAAGTATCAAGCAAGAAATTAATTGAAAATGAAGAGACTACATAGCAAGTTAGAAGTACAGTCGAGTGAAAGTTAAGAGTTTGAGATTGCTTGGTAGGGGGTTAAAATGGGGAAAAAAAGTATAAATGTGAGTAAGAACAGAGACAGGAAAGATCAAGAGACAAAATTTGAGTCAGCTAATAGGAAAGCTTGAGGATACTCGGAAGAGGAGATTTTTCAAGATGACTGGATTGGGTCTTGGGATCATGGGAAGGAGAATATTTGAAGGGATGAAGATTAAGTCAGTATTAATAATGTTCTTGAGGAGGCAATAGGATATTTAGACAGAAAAGTTTAGTAGGGAGATAAGAACCACTCAAAAGTCTCTCAAATTCAAAATGTTTAAACTGAATTCATTAAGGTTCATAAAAATAACAGCAAACCGATGGAATGCTGCTCTAATTTTCTCAATTGGTACGAAGGCACTGCATCTCTACTCTGTAAATGTCAGAAGCTTTAGAGATCAGGCTTCACTTCTCTACCTCATTTCCTTATATACTCATAGCCAGACTGTCAAAAAACACTACCAATTCCACTTCATAAATACTACTCAGAATTATCTTTCTCTCCATTTACATTGTTACAGCTGTAATACAGGCTAAAATAATCACTCACCTTTATTTCTACAAAGGCTTGCTAATGGGCTACCCAATTTCCATCTGGTCTACCTACAACTCACCCTATACACATTACAGCTAGAGTAATCACATCAAAACATAGATATGTCCACATATCCTCCCTTCCTTTAAATCATCAATTATGTCCAATGCTCTAAGGTTAAAGACAAAACAGCTCCTGCCATCTGACTCCTCTTCAAACTCATACATACTCCAACCTGTATTGACTTCATTCACATTTGCTTTGCAATAAAGTCTTTATATGCTTTTCTACTTTTGCTTCCTTATTATCTCGTTATACCAACTCGTCTTTCAGATCTCAGTTTATAATCACTTCTTCATAAAGCCTTTAAAACTCTCTAGACTAGGTCAAATAATACTGTTATATTTGGACCATTAATTTCAGGTCAACTTCCAATGTATTTGTATTCTTAGTTGATTTGTGTTTTCCTCCACATCAACACTAACAACTCACACTTTAATCTGCTTCAGTCTGACATATGCTCTACCACTTCAAGGTCAAAAAAGACCTATCTTTCTCAATCCTGTGGTCAACCCAAAGTCATCTTTTTAGCTTTCTCAGTTGTAATGGTCACAATTGAACAGCCTTTTCTTATTGAAACACTTTGCTACTTGGTATCCAGGGAAGTACCTTGTCCTGTTGCTCCTTCTTACTTACTTTTTTCAGATTCCTCCACATTTTCTCTACCCCATGAAATGTCTGTTTACCCGAAGGCTCATCACTGACTTTTTCTCTATCTACACTCAATCCCTAGGTGATCTCTACTGGTTCCAGGCGTATACACAACTCTCACATTTTGCCTCCAACCACTTCCCTTCAGCTTCATGTATTCAATTGACTTACTTAAACAGCACCTCTTAGATATCTTAAAGGCATCTTAAATGTAATATGTCCAGAAAAGAATGGGATGCATTTTTTAAATACATCTAAAATAGTACATTATTTAAAATAGCACCCACTTTCTATCACTTTCCTCTTGCCCTGACTTACTCTTCTTCACGGCACTCATATATAACATTATATTACATACTTGTTGCTGTCTATCTCCAAGATAATGTAACTTTTTGAATGTATTGTTTTTACATTACATTTGTGATGCCTAGAACAGAACCTGGCACCAAGTAGATGCTCAAACTGTATTTGTTAAATAAAATAATAAATCATTGATATCAATCACACTCACTAAACTATACAGTTACTGGGAACAGAAACTTACATGTTTGATTAGCATTGTTTTCCAAGTGAGTGGCAAATGGTAGTCATTAAATGCTTTCTGACTGCTTGAAAAAAATAAAAATAATATTTTAGCAGTGTAGTCTTACCAACAGCAAAGAAGGATCGAGTTGCAACAATGAGTGAAGCCATCAAAAATGGCAAATGCTAATAAGAAGCTGAAGACGACAAGAATGGTAAAAGGTAAACTAATTTAGTAATTAGGACACTATTAATAAATATCAAGGCTAACTTAAGTACAGGTGTATATTGATTGCAAATTATAATTGGCTAAAGAATGAGTGGGAGGCACAGAGATGAGTCACCAAGGGTAAACATGATTTAGTAGTTATTATTCCTAACACCTGTTTTGCTTTTATTCCATATGCCAGTGTTGAAATGTCCTGCACCATTATATCACCAAGGACTCCAATACCTCTCCACCGTGCCCTGAAAGACTTATTTTCACCATTGGGTATCTTAAATCTGAAAGTACTGGCCCTCTTCATTTTCATCTTTTGTGAAAAAGAAACCATACATCTGAAAGTTAGGAACATAGGTCATTGCTTAGAATGTAGGCCATTGCTATGAAGTTTCAGATTTGGTTTCATGTATGTAGTGTTTGAGCCCTCTTATTTAAATATTGAAATTGGAAAGTATAAGTAAATAAGGGCTGGTTACTATAATGTTTACTGGTCTGTCAGAATTTTTCTAAGGTTAATGATTTTTAAAACATCAACAAGACAGTGTAGCATGCACCCTAGTGGGTATGATGAGGATAAAGAGGGACCCCATGGAATTGTAGGAGCCAGGAAGGGTTGATGTTGTGCAGGAAGTGGTAAGAAATCTATCCAGTCCAGTAAGATGTTTTTTATCCTTGACGCTAAACTGTTCAAAATGAAAAAAGCTAATTCAGGTTCTAACAAGAGCAAGAATTAGGACCATGACTCAGCTATGATGGGCTTTCACTTTGATTTATAATTAACTAGAAAATAATCCTTGCAAAGAACAAACACAGAATTAAGAATGCAAGTGAGTAGATGCTTCTGGAGGCTCTGTTTTATTCCACCCAAAGACATAGCCAAAGTTCAATACGACCAGAATCCCACGCAGCGAGAGAAGTTCTCCCAGGCAGCACACACAGCAGGATGTGGGATTTTGGTCTTCTACAACCATCAGAGTGGGGGCCCATGTCAGCTCTAAAAGGGCAGCCCTCTTCATTCTTGTGACATTCTTGCTGCACCACAGATACATACTTCTGTAATCTATTTCTTTTGCTTCATCAGGCCAATCAAACGGCCAGTGCAACAGGCCTGTCTATGGCCTACCACAAACCTCACTTGGAAAACCGCCCCCAGCCCCAAAGTAAATGGGAGAGAAAGTTCATCTTTCACAGATCAAGGATTCAGTTTAAGAAATAGAACTGAGTAATAGATAACAGAGAATGAACATTCCTTGTGTAGTAAAAGACAGGCAATGTTTTACTCATCACATAAGAAAGAACAAGTCTTCATCACTTAATAGTTTAGAGTTAATCTCTAAAGTAGAAAGTGAAAGGAAAACATTGCTAAAATGAGACCGTGAAATTCCACCCTCAACCTACAAAAACAAAAACTAAAACTGTGAAATGACTGGAATCTAAGCAACATAAGACAGAGGGAAACTTGACCTCCATTATTGTCAATTCAGATATATCCAGGAAGTTATTTCTCAAAACTGAAAATTAGTTTTTCAATTTGTTTTTTTCTGTTTGGCCTGGATTAAATATCATATAGAAATACATCAACCTCTTTCAGTGCTGTTTAAAACCAATAAAATGCAGACAAAAACAAACATATGTGCATTAAAAATATATCTGCTTATTAGAATTTAACCAATCATAAAATCTAATAGTTTCCCAGCCTGAAAATTTTCTCTTTTCTCTTTCCCAGCCTGAAAGTTTTCTCTTCTCAGTTTTCATTTCCTTGTAAAGCTATACTTTTTAAAATCTGACAAAATCAATGAGGGCACAAACTACATTGTGTTGTAAGCAAAATTACAGCATATATATATATATATATATATATATATATATATATATGCATAATGCTAATGTTATTTATATCACTTATGTAACATTACATAGCAAAGAAATATTAGAAATTCAAAAGCTATTCCAGGGATAACCTCATTCTGTGATTTCTGAAGCTACTTATAAGTGAAAATGTCCCCTTGCAAAGTAGGCTAGTGTATCACCGTGGATAAATCCACTTGAAGCTAAGTTTGATATAAATTATGTTTCTCCCTTAAAGTGCCTTCATTTATCTCCTTTAGTTGATATGTGTTTATATGGAAAGAATGGAGGAAGGATACGGCTAGGGGAAAGCAAGAATCTAAACAAGTGACCACTGGTGAATCACACCTGGATATCATGATAGAACACTTCTATAAGCATTTTTTTCCCCATTTCTTTTGATAAGTATTTGATGTGTCTGGGAGAAATATCTTCTTTTTGTTGTCATTGGCAGATCATCATTTACATGAGACTGATAAAGTGACATCGCTCTGGATAAAACAGACAGGTTATTTTCTATTCTCTCCACATGTGTGACATCTTAGTATTCTGTTTACTTCCTATAAAGCCCTCAAAGTCTTCATGTTTGTTTTTGTCAAATACTGAAAGTACCCCTGATCCTTCCACTTCTTTATACCCAGGTTCACAAGTGAATTCCAATAATCAATTCACAGAATGTGTCACAAATAAAACAAATGCCTAAATCTAACTTAAGCAGCTAATACTGGAGAAATAAAGCTCCAATAATTACTACACTTGGTCAAATTAAGAATAAAGTCATTCTCTTAAAGCAGAATAACATGGTTGAATATTATCTCCAGAATGAGCAGATATATTCACTGTTATGTACCAAGGGAAAAACATATGCTAAAGGACAGGCACTTGTTCAGAATCAGTACAAACCATATTGAAAAATGGACAAAGAGGAGGCAAGAAACAGTTTATTTCAGAGAATAAAGGAGATGGTCATTTACCTCTCTAACAGAGTAGATTGAAAGATAAAAACATTGTTGACCCAAGGAGGTGCTTTATGAGACAACTCATCACCCTCAATCAAGAAAGTGGCATTTTCAAAGTTCATTATTTATTTAGATTTTTTTTTTTTGTACCTGATTTATAACAGGTGCTGTTCTAAGCACTGAACAAATAAAGAACCTGAGACACAATGGGAGTGCAAGTAAGGTGAGAAAGAAGTGCTGACAGAAGTTAATATCAAAGACACATAAAATTGGAAGAGAATAGAGTAGCAATAGACATTCTTGAAGAGATAAAGAGGGGCTGTATTTTGCAGCTTTGTCTAAAAGCATGGGAATAGAGAGGGTGGGGGAATGGTTGGGAATAGGGTTGAAGTAACTGTGGATATTAATAAATGTTTAATTAAAATCAAAATTTAATTAAGACCATTAAATGCCAATACCAAACATAAAGATAAATGATACAAAGAGGTACAGTTCAAAAGTACTCAAATCTTTCTTTTCTTAAGGAAATATGAAGTACATGTGGCAAGGCTTTATGAGAAAGCTGCTGAGGAGAATGGAAAGGAAAAGAAAACATGGGCACTCAGAATAATTACCAGGGTCAGACTGAGGCAAGAAATCACAAATTTATTATGACACCAGTTTTCATGGTTTTGTGATTTTCAATAGCATTCAGCACCCCAAGTAAAAAAGAAAAGCCAGACTGCTCAATTGAGAAAGGGTAAGGGTTTTGCCAGATGTAAAATGGAAGGAACAGAGTACAAAGATATAAAGACTTGGGCAAAAGAGTTATTTAAGTTTTATACTGGGTCTTGCCTGGATAGTAAGGAGAGGGTGAATGAGAATATAACTATTAGGACGAAATGAGGTGTGTCAGGGTATTGGAGACTGGTGGGAGGTAGAGAAAACAAGACAATTATTGTTTTGTAATTCATTATTTCAAAGATGAGAATTCCGAGGTGATACCAAGATCCAAAATGGAGTCATTGGCCAATGGTTAACATGGAAGGGAGTGTAACATCAATGAAGATAACGTCATTCAGGCATTTTTGTAGGGTATTGATTTGTCAACCTATATACTTTGACCAATCATCATGATGACAGGAGATATAAAGGAAAACTGTCATCCAAATTTCTAAATCTGGGGTGTAATACAATGACAGATGATACTGAGGGGGTAGGTGATGATATTGTAAAAAGCTAAACAAGCTAAAACAACAAATCTTGGATAAACTCTATGTTTTCTATGCCACATCCCAAGCAGCTGAATGGAGTCACACATTGAGGTAAACTGTTATCATTGTAAATTCATGGCCATCTACTACTGGGCTACCTACTATTGTCCAGATCCTTGTAAGTCAGTAATTTCTCCAAACTTGTCCAAAACTTTAAACATTCTTCACTTTATTCAAATTCTTCAAAGAAAAATTAAATTCCATAAATACCCACAGTTTAGCACTGCAAAATCTACACACCTCCTCAGATTGCTCCTTTCTCTCCTTCCTCTCCTTTCTTTATGAAGCATGTTGTTTCTGGTCAAGGTCAACTCATAACCCATGTCATCATTCCTATTCAATTTCACATTCTGAGGTATCAATTAAGTATTTATTTTCTCTTCTATATGTTTAATCCCTTCAACTTCTCACAGATATTTAAACATGCTCAAAAAACTCCTATCTCAGAAAAGTAAAACCTCCTTCAAACTTCTCCAGAAACAGTTCTATCTTCCTTCTAACCTTCACAGAGAAACTTTTAGAATGAGTCACTCTCTTCATTTCCTGAGCTCCTATTCACTCCTTAATACATTTACATCTAGGTTACAGCAATGAATCTTTAGCTAAGATCACCAATGGTATCCCTGTGTTGAAATCCAATGGCTAATTTTCATTTCCTTATCTCAACTTCTCAGCAGCCTCTGGCAGCAATGATTACTGTCTTTCTTATATAGGATGTGTTTCTCTGCTTTTTGGAATGCCACAAATTTCTGTGACTGTTTCCCTCTTCTGAGACAACTCATTTTCATTCTTTACAATCCCATCTACTCCCATATACTCTAAAAATATTAGAATTCATCAAGATGCGCTACTAAAATTATTTTCTTTCTCACTCTACATTCTTTACCTAGGGATTCTTATCCACTTCAGAAGAATCAATTACTATCTGTACCACCAAAGTTATATATCTCTTTCCCAGTTTGCAGCTGTCATCTTGTGATTCATGTACCATCTGTGCACTCACGAGTTATGCTTTGATGAATGAAAGTACTGGTTTTCATGGGGGTAAAAGAATAATAATATCTGGAGAGAGCTTTGTAAGTTATTTTATCTTTATTTGGTAAATTCCTACTTTCCCTTAAGACCCAACTCAAATTCTAAATTATCTGTGGTGAATTTCTTAGTCTCATACGCTCCTCATTTCCAATTAACAACCTACTGTGTACCTCCTGTGTGCTACTTCTATGGCTCACCGTAGCCCACGGTGTTATAACAACTACCTTTATGTATCTTCCTCAAACCCCCAATTAGGAGCAGTTTAATATCAGGGTCAGGTTCTAGTCATACCTTTTTTCTAGAACCTACTACTCTGATATATAGTAGGTGCTCAAAATATTTTAAATGAATAATTGAATGTCAATAGACCAGTAAATTCTGGTCTAGTGTTTTCAAAGAGATATTAATAGATGTTCCCAGAAGAAGGAACTCTGCGATTAAATTAACATCAGGGAAGTTTGTACTAAACCCCCCTCCTGGATATTCCAACACACACTTACATCTGAGGAACTATAAGAAGTCCTTAAAATAGAAAACTATTTAAGTTTGTTTAATATTTACATAAGGAAAGCTTTCTTTCCCTTTGCTTCTTTTAACACAGATGTTAGCATCCCTCAAAAAATATTTCCATATGTCTTAACATATTAGATTGGTGTAAAAGTAATTGCAGTTTAAAAGGTTAAAAATGATTGCAAAAACCGCAATTACTTTTGCACCAACCTAATAGTTTGGATCTTAACTCATTAGGATCAGCAAAACAGATGTTAAAGAGCCAGAGTATGTACATTCTCTTTATCCAGGATGCTTCCCCAATGGTAACATGTAGCTGCTAATTCCTTGCATATAGCTTTGCTACTTCGTGGAGAAGAAATTTTGGTCAATGTAGTACTGCCACCTTTGATATATACATCAAATCTAACAGTCTTACCGTTTCATTTTTACAGAGTTACTAATTTCCAGAACTAAAGAACATTACCTAACCACAAATAATAGCAACATTATTACAGCCACATTGAAACCATTGTTTTGATTTGGTTTGGTTTGGTTGAAAGTGCTGTTAGGATGATAATATAGTTACCTAAACACCAAATGTGCCACCAAGCTGTTATGCAGGTAGCTTGAATAAAGCTCAAAAACCTTACCACTTTAACTTTCACAGTACGTTGTATAGTAGAATTTAGAGTTCATTAAAAACCAGGGACACAAATCAAAAGCCCTACCCTGAATGGCTTTCATGCTTTGCTTTCTTTAATGTGTGATAGCAAAGGGACCTCTATTTGACAAATAGAAAGTTCTGGTGTGGCAAATAACATTATATAACAATAAAGCACCCATCCTGGTCATCAGAACGCTTATTAAGAATAAGATAGCAAAGTGACTCATCAGCTGTGTGCTCTTTCTCTAGTAATTTGGGACAAGAGGGGGAAAGTTACAAGTTGTTTATATGCAGCCCCAAATGATAGTCACTAAGCAAAAATAGAAGTTACTAAGCAACATTAAGTACTTGCATTTCACTAATCTTTAAAAGTTGCCACAAGCAAAATAATCTTATAATATAAAGGTAAAGGAAAAAGCAATGTGGGAGTCATGTTTTTGACTGAATAAAACTGTGTTGCTCAGTAATTCTAAAATTCTGATTCAACATGAGTTCATCTGTCTTGGTTTTAAGAATTACTTCAGGTGTATAATCCTCTTCTACTCACTAGCAACACCAGACACCCATTCTTTAATAATAATTTTTAAAAGGATAATAGGAGAGTGGTTAAGAATTGTTCCTTATACGTCTTAAAACCAGTTTGTACCCCAGTAAATAACAGGACCTCTGTTCTCTATTTCAGCTGTTTTTTTTTTTTTTTTTCTTTCAGAGCACTTATTACAATAGCAATAGATCATGTACTTGCTTTCTCATTTAGGTTTGTTTGTTTCTTTCTTTCTCTTTCACTGAAGTTTGGTTCATACTGTAGGCACCTGTCTATTATTTTACTCTTCTTTCCCTGAGTCTGGCACAGTACCTGACACAACGTATTCCATCAATACTTGAAGGATAGAACAGGATACAGTATCATAGTGTTATTAGTATGGTTTCTTAAGGTGATAGTTTTGAAATAACAATATATATTTATATAAACCTTAAATTTCCCAGAAGTAGCTGAGTGTTACTGACAATCTCCAAAATACCTGCTACAAAAGTCAGGCAAGCAAGAATCCCCCAGGCCTTTTTTCTTTTCACTAAGGGCCCAGAAAAGAAATTCCTTGGTCAAAAGCCCAGAAAGAAACATTTCCTAACATCCTCTGTCTCAGCAAAACAAGTTGCTGAATAAACTACACCTCATCTCTTGTGCTTAAAGTTCTGTTCTCAGGTCAAGGATCCTCTAAAGCTTTTCCACAGCACCTCCATTTCTTTCTCCTTTCCAATACATGGAATTCAAAAGGAATCGATCTGGGTAAAATACTTCCTCACATACGAGGTCACATTTTCCCAGTCTGCTTAGGTACAAATAGCAGAGTAGTCAATATAGATAGAGCATCATTTTGTAATATTAAATGGATGATAGCTGTGATTATATTTTAAGAATGTCAGGGGAAGAAAAATGAAAGGTTTTAGGTAAGGGGAAGGGAATTCAAATTTCTGAGGGTTGATTGTATGCCAGCCATTCTCTTGTGGATGTTCACATGTGTTATCTAATTTCTCTTTATTAAAAGTTATCAATAAAAACCTTTTGGGCAAAGTAATTAGTAAAAAGGGTGTTTATTATAACATTTAATAGATTTTATGAGTCTCATTTTTTATTAATAAAACTAAAATAAAAACGGCTTTTAGATTTAGATTTAGATTTTATTTAGAACATTTTCGCTGCTATTGATACTTTACTCTTTACCTGAGACAACATCCCAAGTAAATAGAAAATAATAAATAACTATTTTTTTGCATTATTTATTATGTGCCTTCTGTTCTAAGCCACTTACATGCTGATTCAATCATGTAATTTTGTGACTTGGATATCATTTTTATTATCCCTGTTTTACAAAGAGAAATCTAAAGCATAGAATGTAAGTTATTAACTCAAGTCCATCCTAGTAGTAAAAATTTGAGATCAGGCAACTTGAACGCAAAGAATAACTTTTAACCTCTATGTCACAGTGCCTAAGAAAAGAATGATGAAATTCAAATAAGCATCTTTGCATATTGAGAAATTATACATGGAATCAATTTCTCCACACCTTTACCCACAATTCCATCATCAAGAATAATCAAAACATTATATAAGCCAAACTCTTTAAAAGAAAATTGTATTATAAAGGAAGGTCCAGCTACATCACTGGGTTAACCATGTCTTGAGATTATTCGTTTGATGGAACCCCAAAGAGATTTTAAATAACTATTGCACTTCTCATCCCATTTGTCCTTTCCCTGGTTAAAAATGAATATTTGATAACTGATTCATGTGGATTAGAAAGACAATAACAACAAATTATTCTACTACCCAAGCTGATATTTTTAATAAAAACATTATGCTTGGAAACCCATATGTGATGTCAACCAAGTTCATTGTTATAATATTTAAATATTGAATGAAATAAATTTACAAAATCATCAATAAGTAAATCTAAATTATCCCATAATCTGAAAATGTTTCTTTGGGGGAGGGGGAGAGAGGATTGATTTCCCACCATTATCCATTTCTTCATTTTTCTAGTGGTAGTCAAGTTTCTAATGTCTGCTCACAGATATGACTCAATATTTGTCAGCTAAGACTGAATAAAAATCTTCTCAGGCTTCTCCTCAAAGGAAATAAGAGTTCAAAAAACAATTTTTAAAAAGCACCATTTCCCAACTTCACTCTATTTTCTTACAAGGGCAAAACATCTTTGATAAACCAGTTATTCTAATATTTGCTCACCCCCACCAAAGATACATTAGTAACAGAAATTAGCTATCATTAAAAATGCCAATATTGTGATCTGGAAATAAATATGCCACCTGTCATATTCCAAAATATTTCCCCTATATTCTAAATATTCAATACAACAGAGAACAGTAAATGTTTTCTGAGTAATTTTATACTAATTATGAGTTCGATTTACTAAAATAAACTATCTTTCTCAGACTTTGTAACTTGCAACTGAGAGACCATTCTCTAGTCTTTTTGTGGGGTAAAGACTGTGGAAATGGAACTACCGATCCCTTCAGGGAATTGAATTAGAGCTTCAAATCCAGTTGACAAAAGAAATATTTATTGATCTCAAATATTACATTAGAAACTATGCCCAGCACTAAAGTTCCAAAGATCAAGTTTGGCTTCCTTCCCAAATACAGAAAACAGATTGCTTCAACCCTCTGTGGCATATTCAATAATATAGACAAGCACGCATTTCAGTGGAACCACAGAGAAAGACAATTGGGCCAGTGGTAGATTCCAAATAGAATCCCAGGTCATGATGCTAGAGTGGATGCTTAAGGGATAAAGACGCATTATAAAGTGAAACACAGATGAGGTGATGGCAGAGGAAACTGGTGTAAAGAAAGAAATTACAGACAGAGCAGCTGTAAGTGGAGACCAAACAAGTGAACAAATATAATAGCATGAACTATTGAGAGTTATAAAAAGCCAGAGACAGTTAATAGTGGACTTTGAACCTTTTGGTTAAAAGCATGGGTTGTATAGCCAGACTGTCTGGTTTATACCTCTATTCCTACTCATAGGAATACCTTTATTCCTACTCATTTCTAACTGTAAGTAAGTCATTCATTTAACTCTCTTTCCCCTTTTATAAAATGGGGTTAAGGATGATAAAAGGATTATCCCATAAAAGTATTATTAAGATTAAATGTGCAAGATGCTTATACAAGCAACTTATGCAAGTATCAAGAGCTTAATAAAAGTTCCTGTCATTATTTTTAAACTATAAGGAGAAGAAAGCCAAAGTATCACATTAAAAAATCATCTCGAGGGCGGCTGGTTAGCTCAGTTGGTTAGAGCGCGGTGCTCATAACACCAAGGTTGCCGGCTGGATCCCCACATGGGCCACTGTGAGCTGCGCCCTCCACAACTAGATTGAAACAACTACTTGACTTGGAGCTCATGGGTTCTGGAAAAACATACTTAAAAAAAAAAAGCAACTTGAGACTCTATTCCTAACCTCAACCTGTAGCGTCACAAATGGCAAGAAACAAGAGAAAGACCAGAGATAACAATGTGAATGCATTGGCAAATCTCCATCATATATATACACACACACACACACACACACACACAGAGGGTGCCAAAAAAATGTATATACATTTTAAGAAAGGAAGAAAACTGTATTAAAATTGTAATAATATATACTGATAACAAAAGATGAATACAAGTCACGTTTGACTTCTGCAATTACAAGAGGTGCTCAAAGTGGTTCCCATCAGCGTAATTTTTGCCCCTAAGACAGTTTTGTGCTTCTTAAAATGTGTATACATTTTTTTGGCAATCTCTGTATATACCAGGGGTGCCAAAAAATTGTATACAAGTGGACACTTTGGTCAATGTTGCTCAAGCAGTAGTTCGTCGTAATCAGGAGTGTCTGGATGCTGATGGTAACCACTTTGAGCACTTCTTGCAATTGCAGAAGTCAAACATGACTTGTATTGATTGTTTGTTACTGGTATATACAGAGCATTAGAATTAATACAGTTTTTTCCTTTCGTAAAATGTGTCTACATTTTTTTGGCACTGTGTGCGTGTGTGTGTGTGTGTGTGTGTGTGTGTGTGTGTGTGTCAATAGGTCAGTAACAACTTCCTTTATGGAGCATATACATTTATCCTCTGGTCTTGAAGGTAGCAGCTTTTGTGCTGCTTGATCTGTAATGATTGGTATTTTGCCAATACAAAATAACTGAGTCAAGGACATCGTGTTTTAAACTTACAATACAGATTCTCTATTAAAAGGCAAATCGTTCATTTCAAATTGTTGACTCAGATAATACTTTAAAAAGAATTTCAGCTGTTTAAATTTAGTATGCTGAGAAAGACCAATCTTAAAATATTGTTTGGCTTTATGCCCGTAACGTTTTCATTTTATTCCTTGTTAGTGTTGTCTTCTGTGAGAAGGAGACAAGTGACAGTAATCATGTTATTCTCCTTAATACTTCAAATTTTACCTCCATGAAACATTTTGTTTTTTATCCTCACCAGTTAAAGATGTCTTTTTATTTCCTGGCAAATTTTCAGGAAGTGATTATGCAAGAACCAGTGATATTTCCATGGACTGTTTTTCCTCTTCAGTCATCATCTGGCCCTTCTCCCCCACTTTCCTTTGAATCATCATTTTTTACTCTTTAAAAAAAATATGTGAAGGAGATTATCCGAAGACTAGACTATTCTAAATTCTATAATCAGACCTTACAACTATTTAAAGAGATGCTTTGGTCTGTGTTTGTCTGTGACTTTGAACATCTCCAACCCACATACAGCCCAAATAGTTTGTTTTTTAGAGTCCCACAGGACACAGAATCTAGACAAGAACTCATACCAGCCTCCCACCATGTGATCCCTTATTTTCCTTTCATCCTCCTTGGTGTTTAGATCTCCCAACCCCTCCCCTCCCATATGAACTCCATCATCTTCCTTCCTGGCAAAGATGTCTCTAGCTTCATTTCCACAGTTCATGAAGCCAGAGAAGAGCACTGAAAGCGTAATGGTTGAGTATGCCAAGTTTAGATTGGGGATCAATTTAGGTAGATCCAACCTTGGGTATCAGTAGGGCAAGGAATTATTTCCTGATTTACAGTTCGATTTCTCAAGCCCTCTCAACTCACTCCATCTGCAAAACAATAAACTCACCCCACTTGATCCAATGTAGAGTACCATTTTACTAAAATAAGGTGGCAAATTGATAAAGAGTTAGCCCTAGTCACACCTGGGGGCCAATCCTATCCCACCATTTACCAAATATGTTGCTTTAGGGAATTTACTTATTCCCTCTGGGACTGAGTTTCATATGAATGGGAACAAATGCCACCTCCCTCCAGCAGATGTTAATTCATAAATGACAACACGTATTCAAAGTGCTTAACCTAGTACCTGCCATGAGTGCACTTACAGTAACTGCTAACTATCCATGCTTTGCATGATGAGTAAATCACACATGCGAATAATCCAAAGAGCTATCAAGGAGTTGAACCTACTTCATAGTCAATGCCTAAGGGTGAAGAAGTACATAGCATTCTTACTTGAGGTAAGATTCTGTGATGAGGTTTCATAAGAGAGAGGAAATGACAGAGATGGGAAATGGGTAGTAAGAGGCTTTTTCAAAATTTTGCCTAGAGTTTCCTCCAGGCACATGCTCCTAGGCTAGAAGTATAACTCTAAAAATAGGATATTTAAACAGTATCATGCATACATAGTACAGTTGCGTTCCTTGACGCCAGCCAGGACGAGACACATTTAGGAAAGAATATTTTTAAAATGTCTTTTCAAGCCTACAAATCAACATCATAGTCATTATTAGCAGGGAGAATTAGATTGAGGGGCCAGCAGCTATCTTTTTCTGGTTTGTCTGGCTACAACTCTTCCTTCTTTCAATAGTGTGCAAGGAAAAGCAGGAGTCAGAAGATACTTGTCAGGTTCAAACATTGCCTCAGCAAACCTTACCAACGGTTTAAACCTTAAAATAAGTGTTCTACTTTAAAAATGATTTTGAAAATCTTCAAAAACAACCAAAATATGAAGCAAAGGTATTCCCAAAACTCAAACTCCACGTGACTAAGTTTCTATCTTAAAGAAGTTCTGACAAATTCCTATTCAATCCAAATTCCTATCAATTCCAACCAGGCTCTCATCCTGATGTTTCTCCTTTTTAGCTAAATACTCAAGGTTCAGGTAATGATTTATTCTAGAGTGTCAGGGAGCTGTTTGCAAACTCATTCCAACCATACACTTTTTGGTCTTTACATAGATGTTTTCTTTTATTATTGCTAATTTTTTTTAACCACGCTCATGCATGATAGTGTCATAACAAGTATATCCCCTGGATTATATTTTACTCAGTAATTTACAGAGTCATATGGGGAGTTTTTGCAGCAAGAAATTATGTGTGTGTGTGGAATGAGTTACCTCTAACAAATTGTGTATTTGAATACTTACAAAATATTATATTTGAGGTTTTCTGAGAATAGGCATAATTCATTATTCAGAATGTTTTACTTTAATACAATAATGAAAATTAGTGGATTAGAACAAAGAATAACACAATTTAAAATGGAAATGGGTACGAGTGATCCGGAGTTTCCTCGTTTCTAATGACAGAGAATTTCAGAATTAAGTACTTTGCATTTCACAAAGTTATTTCATAAGTTTTGATACCCCTTTATCCTATAAAATTTATGGCAGCATATTGCATCCAGCTTAAAATCTTGGGTTCTGTTTTAAGGTAACCTCTCCTTTTTTCTTAATTATTTTGAGATGACTATAGTAATACAGTAACTTCTCCAATGATCCTGCAACTAAGTCTAATAGTTTTGTGTCACACTTCCCTTCTGCTTGAGAGATTCCTTTTCTTTTTCTTTTTTTCTTTCATGTCATTATTAAAATGTAGTCAGTGTAAAAGAGGACCTAGTTAGATACTCCAAGATTTTTAAATTAATTATTTCTGGTTTCCCTTCTAAAAAATCCCTTTAGTATTCTTGTGGCATTCACATTCATTTGGTCATTTGCTTTAAAATGGGCTGGCCTTGCTGACCTATTTTTACCTCCTTTTAAAGGAGTTGGTTATCTGCAATTTGAGCAACCGGTTGAAGTTGTTTTTAAAAAGTTTTTTAAGCCTTTTTTTTTTTTTTTTTGCAAGTGAATACAGTGTTGCTTGGTTCTAAATATACAGTCATCAGTTAAAACTACCACTTTGAAATCACAAGGAAGGGACCATTTAGAAACCAGAGGAAATTATTGCACTAGTAAGAAATTGAGGGAATCCTGCACATTCCACCCACTAAAGAGTATTTGAATGTTTATCATATCATCAGTATTGGCTAGGCTGTTGCCTAGCAGTTATCTAGAGACCTACTTTACGTTTTATTTTGATTTAATAAAGCAAATCAAAGGCTTTTGTTTTGTTTTGTTCAATTGCTTCTTTATTTTACACATTAGGGATAAGTCTGGAATGAAACTTTTAACAACTGGGTATTTGAAAAATCTAAGCCAGCCTCTTTACAAATTTTCTTTTGAAAAAGCAAGCTGCCATCCATTAGTAACTTTCAGAGGACGACTCATAATTCAATCGAGAGCACAATGACCAGTTTTTTTTTGCCTAAAATCACAATGGATAGGGGGTCTTTCTGCAAACCTAAGTAACCAGCGGTATCCGTGTGGAAAAACTGAGAGTAGCCAACTATAGCATAACTAGAACAAGAGTCAGCGAGGCAAACCGATATAACATCTCATGGAGAATTCAAAGCTGTGCTTTTCTAACTTTCCTCGCCATGTCTCCTCAGCTCCCCTTCCCCCGCACGACATACCCAGAAGCCACTCAAATTGCTAACCATGTCGAGTTTAACTTACTGCAGTGTGATGCAGGCGAAGGCTAGGCGCATCTCTGAAGCGAGAGCAACTGCTTTTCCGGAGAGGAACTGGGACTAGCCAGCCACCACGAGCCTTTCCGATTCACACGCTCTCCGCTCAGTAAGAAGGATCCCTCACAGCTCGACTTCCCCTGAGGAGTGAAGCTTCAAGAACTCAGATCACAGCATCTCCTCCTCCCTGCTCCCCCGTTCCTCCCTCCCAGAACACACGGCCCATTCAAACTAGTCTGAAAGATGGAAATCGACTTCCAGTCAACAACACTGGCTGCCTGCAGCTACTAGTCCCTGAAAATTTGCAACTCAAAAACAGCGGAGGCTGAAAGATGTAGGTTTCCGGAGTCTGAAAGTCATCTTTGGCATCCCCCTCCCCACCTCTCACTCCTCCCACTCCCCCGCCTTCACCGCGGCCACCTCCAGTCTCCCACGCAAGCTCGTTATCACAGATGACTATTTTATTATCCACCAATAAGCACCGGAAAGAAATTGAATTTGTCAGAGATGAAATACCTGTTGTCCATGCCTAGTGCTCGTCTATCATCGCTTTGAGTCCTTGATTTATATAGCAAGACGCGTTGATATTGAAATCTGTGAAGTGTGTGTGCATGAGCGTGTGTGTGCGCGTGTGTATGTGTATGCGTGTGTGTAGGCGGCAATCTGCGTGGCTGCAAGCAACAGCCCTGCCTATCTCTGGCTGCCGTTTCTACAGCGGCTGTTGCTACTACTGCTGTAGGAGCTCAGGGAATAATGAAACAGGGAGACAGTGCTTTACAGCTATTTAGCTGCTGGACCAGTTATAAGACAAGGGAGGAGACTGTGCAGGTATGAGTGGCTTTGTTGAGACATTAAGCGTGATGCAATGCAATTACTACCATTCAGCATACATTTCCCCTCCAACAGGAAACCTGATACCTGTCTGCCCTCTCCTTTTTACCAAGGATAGTCCTTGATGGGTCATTGGTTTTTCATCAATCACCTGCCTAACCTACTGCTAGCAACTGTAACAGCTGCACACTCTATTTCCACATTCAAACTTGCTAACCTGGGAAGAGGCTACTGGAGGATGAATGAAAATAAAGAAGGAAGGGGAAAGCAGTGAATGTTAAAAGCAATTTGTATGCATGCCTAACCAATCAGGCAACAGATTAAAATGATAATTTTGAGCCACGTGTGTAAAATAATAAAAATGAAACCCAGTAAATACTCATGCCTATTTTACAGAATGTGTGCAAAACTGTTATTAAGAAGTGAGTTTACCAGCTTAAATTGCAGGGTATCTTGATACATACGTCTCTTGGTGGCTCTCAGCTTCCCCACATAATATCCACTATGATTTCTGTCATCTCTGTCAGCTACACATTCTGTTGAAACTTACTGGTTACTGCTGTCTATAGACTCTCCCTTTTTCTCCCTATTAATTGCCAACTCTCTGCCCTGATTTATCTCCAGTATATTTTCACATAACGTGATTTTCATCAGAACTTAAAAGTTAAAGAATTTCTCAAAACCCTCAAAGACTAGAATACTTCTTAATAACTAACTTAACTTGCTCTAGCAACAGTTTGTCTTCACGTTCTTGTTCTGTAATAGATTGGGTAACCATGTACTCCTCCTAAATACACACACACTCACACCTCTTAATAAATAGTAGTATTAGTTGATTTTCAGCGTTCAGTTGTCTGAGCTAAAAATAAACTTAATTCCTTTTTATTCTATTTGTAATGTGCACCTTTAATTATTTGTCTTGCTTTAAGCAATTTTCATGTTTGCTATCTATTTCCCAGTTGTTAGGGATTATGTGATCCCCAGTTGTTAAGGATTGTGTAAAATTGAACAAATGTTAATGCAGAAAAAATAAAGCCCCTGGAAATATAAATGAGAACCCAGAAGGAGAAAATAAACCCAAAATAATCAAATAATACATCTTCTCCTGAACTGTTCATATTTTTAAAAAAAAATCACTGTCTTTAGCTAAACAAATGCTAGTTACTGTGCAAAGCATTTATTAATTATCTAATAAATATCAACTTACCAAAACCAAATTAACCACAATTGTTACAGAAATTGCAAAGGCTAATATTTTGTCTTAAAATTATGCAATTCAAAAAGTATCCAGATTTTTTTAAATGTCAAAATCCTAATAAAACATGATGCCAAACAGCCACATATTTTCACCTCTTCATTTTTTTTGTCTTTTAAATAGCTACTATGCAATACACTGTTAATATTATTAAAACTCTGAAGAGTAACTTCATATTTTCATACTTACATACAATGCAATGTAAGGAAGTAAGAAAAAGTAGTCTTGACCACTTTAGAAATACAGTTGATACAGATGGCTGACTTTATCCATAGCTGATGTTATTTAATGCTTATGTTGTCCCTCATACTCATCTGTTACTAAAATTATCAGAATCTAAAATTCCATAGTTTTACCATTTTTGTTTGTTTTACCTTTACTCATTTTAAAATTCAAACATATTCAGGAAGACTATTTATAAATTAAAGATTCTTGAGAGATTATTAGACATCTTTATTAGAGACAAGTGGGAAGCTAAATATACAGTCGAGGTAGAGACGAAAGCACTAGGAAGTACTGAAATAATTGGTAATGGGCATTTAACACCAATTTGGTCGACTTTTGAAAAATTGTTTATTGCATTACTGACATTTAAGAACAAACAGCATTCTTAACAAAACAACCACACAATCCACATGGTTTGGTTTGGTAATGGAGGAAGAAAATCTTCAGTTGGGGATTGATGGCTGACTCTTAATCTCTGACTGTTTTAACTCAAGAGTTTCCATTTTGTGGGAAAACCTACAAATTGCTGTGTTATAACCCTGTGCCCATTTCTCTAAGATGCCTCTCTGCTCCCATCACTGGATTTTCAGAAACTTTATAGGGATCTTTTTACAATTAATCAATCTCAAAAGAAATTGTTTTTAGAAAAAGAAACTTGTTCTATAAACCCCCATTAATCAACTTAATCAACAATTTATGAGACCATAGAAAGAAATAATATCTTAGTTTTCAACTAAATCTCTTTTATCATCAAAACATGTATTCCCAAATTAAATTGTGCATATTAATGATATTTATTTACTGGAGAAGACCCAAGACTAAGTAAACTCTGCAAAGGTAAAAGCCATGTTTCTTCACTTCACACATGTGTCTCTAGCATCCATCAAAGATGCTTAGAATGTGGTTATGTTCACAGTAAAGAGTTTTTAAATAAATGAGTGAATGAGGAAATGAATTCATCTCTAAAGACAAGGCATTGGATAGATAAGTGAGCTGGAAATAAGGATGTTTAAATTCTTCCAGTCTACTCGGCTGATAAATAACTGTGGCACTTCAGGGAAGTGATTCATATATTATGCTCTCAAAATATCCTTTCTTAGATCTATCAGTCAGAGACTACACAAAGCTTTGTAATAAATGTCAGTCCTAATACTCCTCCTCAATGGTTTTAAACTATATAAACTCAACCAATAAAATTCCCTAGAATCTCATTTCCTGAGCATTTTGCAAAGAGGTAATATCAGGACCTATTAATCCCTAAGAAATGCGTGGTTTCCCCTACTTTTGACATGCAACTCTGCACTAGTGAGTGAGTACTGGACTAGATGGTTAAAAAAAAATAGCTTGTCATACATTTATGTGTGTGTGTATTCCTAAAATTTCACTTCTGTATCAAGGATAACAGTAAAGATAACCTTCATTGACCTTTTATGAACTAAACATGGTAAATCTTTAAAAAAATAGAAGAAACAGAGCTTAAAGAGTGAAATATCACAGATTGCTTATAATAAATATAAGTTCATATTTAACCTCAGCATTTTATGTAAATCTGTCCTTAAAAACACCTTGTCATTTAATTTTATTCAACAAACATTTATTGAGCATCTATTATGTGCAAAGCATTGAGAAGAGAAACATAGTCCAATCAGTCATAGCAGCTATTTTTAAAGGACATATGGTCCAACAAATAAATATGTTCTTAGTTTATAATTTAAATTTTTTCTTTGATTTAAGTACGTTAAGTTTCAGAAAAATCAAATAGTGAAAATTTACATCAGACATGATTAAAATATTCACCACCTTTGAAATGATGAGAGGAAAGCTACTTCCTCACTTGAGCCAACTGTCACATGGCTACAGGCTTAGATATTAGGAGAGATCCAGAAAAGACATGATTTTATGTCACTATCTTTAAAGGAGTAATAATAATAAAATACTGGGTTTAGATAGGCCTTTAGAAATTCTCATATTTCATAGGAAGGGAAACAGTAGGTCATCAGAACTTATTTGTTGCTGTTAAGGCCATTTACCAGTCTGTCTGTGGACTATCTGGTTATGAATAGCACAGTGTTAGACATGTAAGCTTTGGCATATATATATATATATATATATATATATATATATATATATATATATATAATCAGCTCTTCGTTTTGCTGATGTCTTCTATTGTGTTCTTAGTCTCCATTTTATTTATTACCCTGTGATTTTTGTTGTTTCCTTTCTTCTACTCATTTTGGGCTTACTTTGTATTTTTGTTTGTTTGTTTGTTTGTTTTTTGAGGTCTAATGTTAGGTTGTCTTGTTTAATATCTTTCTTTTTGTCTTAATATAAGCATTTACCACTACAAACTTCCCTCTTATAGCTACTTTAACTGCAACCCATAAGTTTAGTGCTTTGTGTTTCCATTTTCATTTGTCTCAAGATATATATTTAATTTGTCTTTTGATTTCTTTTTTCACTCATTTGTTGTTCAGGAGCATACAGTTTAATCTCTACTTATTTGTGAATTTTCCAGTTTTCTTCCTGTAATTGATTTCTAGTTTTATACCATTGTGTTGGAAAAGATCCTTGATATGACTTTAATCTTCTTAAATTTATTAAGATTTGTTTTGTGATGTAATATATGATCTATTCTGGATAATGTTCCATGTGCACTTGTGAAGAATGTGTATTCTGCTGTTGTTGGATACAATGCCCTATGTATGTCGGTTAGATCTGTCTGGTCTAACATATAGTTTAAATCTACTGTTTCCTTAATGATTTTCTCTTGGATAATCTAACCATTGTTGAAAGTGGGATAATCAAGTCCCCTATTATTATAGAATTGCTGTCTATATTTCCCTAAGATGTGTTAATATTTGCTTTATATATTTAGGCACTCTGATGTTGGTTGTGTAAATATTTACAATTGTTATGGACTCTTGATGAATTGATGCTTTCATCATTATATAATAACCTTTTTGGTTTCTTGGTGCTACCTTTGGCTTAAAGTCTATTTTCTTTAACATAAGTATAGCTACCTCTGCTTTCTTTGTTTTCCATTTGCATAAACTCTCTATCTGGTAAATCACTTATCTTTGTTTCATTAAGAGGGTTTCTGAAGATTTACCTTTTTTTCTTGTTTGAAACATAGTTCCTTGCTTCTTCATTTTCCTTGACCTTCTGTGTTGGTTTCTGAACATTAGATAAGACAGCCACCTCCCTCAATCTTGACAGATTTGTCTACTATAAAAGGGAACCTTGTTAATCAGCCAGACATGAGCTCCTCATTGTCTCTCATCCTTCTGTGACTGTCCAAGCCATAGTCTTGCTCCTTAGTGGCTCCCAGGATTTGTGGGTGTGCTAAGACCCAGCATTGTCCCAAAAGGGATAACTGCAGTCAGCACCTAGATGCAGTATAATTACAAGTTGGATTGTCAGAAAGCAGCTAGAAAGTATGCAGTTAAGCCCCTTTCGGTGAGAAACTGGGAGATGGGCGTTTTTGCCTACTTTTTCTGTGCTAAGTATGGATGTATAACTACCGTGATGGGTAAGGGTCAGGGGGAGTACTCCTGCTCCCATTTAAAAACTGCTATTGTAGAAGACATAAATAAATGGAAAAATATACTGTGCTCATGGATTCAAAGAATGTATATTGTCAAAATGTCCATAGTACCCAAAGCAGTCTACAGATTCAATAAAATCTCTATCAAAGATACAATAGTACTTGTCATAGAAATAGAAAAAACAATCCTAAAAATTCATATGGAACCACAAAAGACTCCCAATAGCTTAAGCAATATTGAGAAAGAAGGACAAAACTGACATCACACTTCCTGATTGCATACTATATTATAAAGCCATAGTAATCAAAACAGAATGGCACTGGCATAAAATCACACACATAGACCTATGAAACAGAATCGAGAGCCCAGAAATAAACCCACACATATAGGTCAATTAATTTAAAACAGATAAGATAATAATATACAGTGCAAAAAGGATAGTGTCTTCAGTAAATGGGGCTAGGAAAACTGGCTGGCCACATTATAAAACAATGAGGCCAGAACACTATCTTACTCCACATACACAAATCAACTCAAAACAGATCAAAGACTTGAATGTAAGACCTGAAACCCTAAAACTCATAGAAGAGAACATAGACAGTAAGTTCCTGGACATTGGTCTTGGCATTTTTTTTTTTTTTAATTTGACACCAAAAGCAAAAGTAACAAAAGCAAAAGTAACAAGACTACATTAAACTAAAAAGCTTCCTTACAGCAAAGAAAACCATAAAAAATGAAAAGGTAACCTACAATATGGTAAAAAATATTTGCAAGTTATATGTACAATAAGAAGCTAACATCCAAAATATACAAGGACCACACAGAACTTAATAGCAAAATTCCAAACATTCCAATTAAAAAATGAGTTAAGGATATGAATAGAGATATTTTCCAAAGAAGACATATAAACGGCCATACACGAAAAAATGCTCAACATTACTAATCATAAGGTAAATGCAAATCAAAACTAATGTGGTATTATCTCACACCTGTTAGAATGGAGAGCATCAAAAACAGAAGGCAAGTGTTGGTCAGGATGTAGAGAAAAGGGAACCCTTATATGCTATTGGTGAAATGTAAATGGGTTCAGTGACTATGGAAAAAAATATAAAGGTTCCTCAAAAAAATTAAAAATATAGTTATATATACCATATAATCCAGCATTCCCACTTTTGCATATATATCCAAAGGAGGCAAAACATGATCTCAAACAAATGTCTGTATTCCTATTTTCATGGCATCATTATTCATAATAGCCCAGATGTGGAAACAACCTAAGTGTCTATGATCCAATGAATAGATAAAGAAAATGTGAGACACACACACACACACACACACACACACACACACACACACACAGGAATATTATTCAGCCTAAAAACGGGGGGTGGGGGGGGCAACATGTATGAACCTGGAGGGCATTATGCTAAGTGAAATAAGCCAGATGAAGAAAGACAAATACTGCATGGTAGCACTTGTATGTGGAATTTACAAAAAAAAAGTCAAACTCATAGAAGCAGAGAGTAGAAAGCGGTTGTCAGGGGCTGAGGCAGGGTTGGGGGAATTAAGGAGAGGCTGGTAAAGAGTACAAAATTTCATCTGTAAGATGCGTAAGTCCTGAGGATCTAATGTAAACATGGTGACTCCAGTTAATAACACAAATTATACAATTAAAATTTGAAAGGGAGTAAAACTTAAATGTCCTAAATAAATACATAAATAAGGTGATGGGTGTGTTAATGAACACGTTGCGTACGGCAGGGTTTAAATCCCTCGTGAAGATTCTCATGATCCATACGCAACGTGTTAACTACATGGGAAACCCTTTTACAATGTATATGTGTGTGTGTATATATATATGTATATATATACATGTATGTGTGTATATATATATATATATATATATATATATATATTCACCACAACATATACTTTAAATATCTCACAATTTTACATGTCAATTATCTCAATAAAAATTACATTTAAAAATTAAAATTGTTTCTCTGTTACATCCTATTGGAGTTGAGAATGCAAGCCTCAATGCTATCAGAGTCAGGTAATCCGGGGTTATATCCCTCAGGCAGCAGGCATAAAAGCTGAGGCACCAGGTGTCTGCATAATTTCTTTCGAGAGAGATGAGGATTTTATTGTTGAAGCACTATTGGGAGAAGGTGGCAGAAATGTCCTTTGGCTCCCCTTGGACCTTGGAAGATCACAGCCAGCTCCTAGATGCATGAAAATTAGAAGCCAGACTCTGAGCAGCAGCTTGTAAAGTATGTAATCAAATTCCTTCCAAGAAAAGACAGGGACATGGGCATTTTGCCTGTCCCCTCTGCACTGAGTCCTGGGGTGATACTTGTGGCTAGTGCTTATGTGTCCATTAAGAAATGCTTCTTTGTTTTCTATAGACCCACAGGTCTTGTGGACAAGTCCCTTTGGCTTTCAGAGCTAGGTGTTTTGGGAGCCCATCCCTTGAGTGGGAGCCTCAAAAGTTGGGGCACCCGATATGTGTTTCAAACCTTTCACTCATCAGAGAAAAGCAAGAATTTAGGGGTTCCATTCCAATTGTACGGCACTGTGCCAAGGGTGAGGTTTAAGGTGAGAGCATTTCTCAGCCTTTCCTACATGTTTAGATGCGGGTATTTTCTCATTCACCCAGGATATGGAAGTCACTCAGGTTAGTTTCTGGCTTCTCTCAGCTATATGTAGCTGTACATTTGGTGCATCCATGCGAGGAGGCAAATTCAGGAACCTCGTATGTCACCATCTGGGTTCCTCTCAAAGGGAGGGTAATAGCACCTACCCCATAGAGTGGTTTAGAGAATAAAAATATTTAGCACATGTAAAGTGCACAGCACACTGCCTGGCAGAGTTCTGCATGAGACACACATACATACACACAGATATGTGCAGGCATGCACTTGCACACACCTCGACTAGCAGTTTTTATGACTATTACCTCTCCTCTTTATTGGAATCATACTTTTTGAGGTTAATGTTTAAGTACATGACTTTCCATTTACTTGTTTAAACTGCATGATGATGGCAGACACTGCATGATTCACTTAGGGGAGGCAAGCACATTGCTGCCCTAACAGACAATTTTTAAAGTCAGGGAGAATTGCCCTGCTACTTCAAAGAATGTAACTGGTATTGTAAAAAGGTTTTGCTACACAATGAGTGATAAATAACATGAATTACTGAAGAAGCCATTCAGTCAGACTTTCTTAAGCACCCATAATATGTGATGTCCTAAACTACAAACACTTAAAGAACCATAGAAAATGCGGCAAAACACAATTTAAAGCAGAAAATAGAATGCCTATGAAAGAGAAATTAGAGTTTGGAAATGGAAGTTTTATGTGGGAAATTAGCAACTCTAATATAGCCTGGCAATTTATTTGGCTGTCTCCATGATGAATGTGGATTACAGTATAATTGATTTAGCAATGGTCATCCACACAGAGTCCCTAAAACTGGACATATTTTATATTGCATGACCTCATTTTATTATTTAGACCACCAATGGTTTAAAAAAAGACAAAGTGTACATATTCTGTCATGACATTTTCTTCTGTGCCTTCTCTAACCCTAGAATGACATCCCATCATTCTTTGTAACACCCTGGAAGCCATCAATTTGTCTCTTCACTGAACTGCTGGCTAAATTAAAGTTATATTTGCAAAGAGCCATGCAAACAAAAGCTACTCTAAGATTTTCAGTTGCATTGATATGGCGTTCTAGCAAATAATCATTTTAAATGTTATATTTTGAAAGAGAACAGATAGACTTTATCTACCAGCTAAATATATAAAACAGCATGCTGTAAACAGATACTTTAGCTTTAAGCTATTTAACTCGTTTAATACAGTTTATATTGTCTGCACTTTAGAAAAGACTGCTTAAAATAAAATGCAGGGTTTTTGTTTTTGGTGATTGAATAGTTTTCCATTGTATTTTATATGTGATTTAATCTTAAAGAACATTTTTTTATTAAATTGAAACTTAGATTTCAATAACTTCTAGAATGACAAGTAACCTGAAAGGAAGAGTCTGTATTAAAATTTATAACAGTAATTATACTCATCTGCATCTGCATTCAAAATGCATATAGATAGATAGACAGACAGACAGACAGACAGACAGACATAGATAGATAGATAGGTTTGGTGTGGATTTGACAAAGCACTTTGTTGAAAAGAGAGGTGCTACATCATTGTAGAAATTTGATAACAAGATTCATTATCCTCACTGCTGTGAAATTAGGCAACTCTGTGGTATTTGTTCTTCAAGTTAGTTTGAGAAACTGAGGATGCATTTCTTCAATTAACCTCAGTTTATACTGGCTGAGACATAAATGTAAATATTAACATAATAAAATATGTTTGCTAAGACATTAAAAGAAAATGAATAAGATACAGTAAATGGAAAGATATTCCATGCTCAGGGATTGGAAGAATTAATATTGTTAAAATGTCCATACTGCCTAAAGCAATATACATATTCAAGTCAATCCCTAGTAAAATTCAAATGGTATTTTTCATAGATATAAAACAAATAACCCTAAAATTTGTATGAAACCACAAAAGATCCGAAATAGCCAAAGCAATACTGAGAAAGAAAAACAATGCTGGAGGCATCTTGCTACCTGATTTCAAACTATGTTATAAATCTATAGTAATCAAAACAGTATGGTATTGACATAAAAACAGACACATAGACCAATAGAACAGAATAGAGAGACCAGAATAAATCCACATATATATAGTCAATTAATTTACAACAAAGGAGTCAAAAATACACAATGAGAAAAAGATAGTCTCTTAAATAATATTGCTGGGAAAATGGATAGCCACATGCAAATGAATAAACTGAACCACTATTTTATACCACACACAAAATTAACTATAAATTGATTAAAAACTTAAATGTAATACCTGAAAACATAAAACTCCTAGAAGAAAACATAGGTGGTAAGCTTTTTGACATGAGTTTACTGATGATTTTTGGATTTAATTCCAAAAGCAAAACAACAAAAGGAAAATAAACAAGAGGGACTACATCAAACTGAAAAACTTCTGTACAGCAAATTAAAAAAAAAAAAAAAAAAAAAAAAAAAAAGCAAGTGATCTGCTTAAAAAATGAGCAAAAGATGTGAACAGACATTTTTCAAAAGAAGAATAAAAATGGCCAACAGGTACTTGAAGAGGTGTTCAATATCACTAATCACCAAGGAAATATAAATAAAAACTACAATGAGATATGATCTCACATCTGTTAGAATGGCTATTATCAAAAAGATAAGAAATAAGTTTTGGTAAGGATGTGAAGAAAAGGGTACCCTTGTGCCCTGTGGATGGGAATATAAATTGGTTCAGCCACTATGGAAAACAGTATGGATGTTCCACAAAAAATTAAAACTAGAACTAACATATGATTCAGCATTTTCACTTTGGGATATTAATCCAAAGAAAATAAAAATAATAATTTGAAAAGATATATGCACACCATCCCTTGTTCACTGCAGTACTATTTATAATACCCAAGCCATGGAAACAACTTAAATGTCAGTAAATGAATTAATAAAGAAAATGCTATCTATATACACCATAGAATAGCAATTGGCCATTAAAAAAAAAAAAGAAAGAAAAAAAGAAAAAAAAGAAATCCTGCCATTTGCAACAACATGGATGGATTTTGAGGGCATCATGCTAAGTGAAATAAGTCAGATAAAGACAAATGGTTCATGATCTCACTTATATGTGGAATCTAAAAAAACAACAACAAACAAACAAGCAAACAAAATAAAACAATTCACAGACACAGATAACTGATTGGTAGTTGCCAGAGGTGGGGGTTTTGGGGTGAGTGAAATGAGTAAAGGGGGTCAAAAGGTACAAATATCTGTTTATAGAATAAATAAGTCCTGGGTCCGCACCGGATGGCTCAGTTTGTTAGAGCACAAGCTTTGAACAACAGCGTTACCAGTTCAATTCCCACATGGGCTAGTGAGCTGTGCCCTCCACAGCAAGATTGAAAACAATGAGCTGCCACTGAACTCAGTTCTCGAGCTTGGAGGGGTGGCCGGATGGCTCAGTTGGTTAGAACATGAGCTCTTAACAAGGTTGCTGGTTCAATTCCTGCATGGGATTGTGGGCTGTGCCCATGCAACTAAGATTGAAAAGCAGCAACTGGACTTGGAGCTGAGCTGTGCCCTCCACTAATACATTGAAGGACAATGACTTGGAGCTGATGAGCCCTGGAGAAACACACTGTTCCCCAATATCAGCCCCCACCCCCAAAAAAAGTTTTAAAAATAAATAAATAAATAAATAAACAAATAAGTCCTAGTGTACAGCATGGTGACTATAGTTAATAATACTGTATTGTATATTTGAAAGTTACTAAGAGAGTACATCTTAAATGTTCTTTTCACAAGAAAAAAATATTTATAACTATGTATGGTGACATATGTTAAGAAGACTTATTGTGGTGATCATTTTGGTATATATGTAAATATAGAAATATAAATGTATACACACACACACACATCAAATCATTATATTGAACAACTAAAGCTAATATAACGATATATGTCAATTATACCTTAACAAAAATTTTAGAAAACTCCTTGCATTCCAAAAACAAAACAAAAAACAAAACATGTTTATAAGATAGAGCTCATTTTAATCCATTAAATGTTTCTTAAAAATTAACCTTTTGGATTTTCCAGTCAAGATGGCAGAGTAGGTAAATGCTGTGCTTACCTTCTCTCATGACCACATCAAAATTACAACTAAACTACAGAATAAACATCACTTAAAATTGTCTGAAGTCTAACTGAACTGAAGTTCTACAATGAAGGGCATATAGAAGAAGTCACCTGGAGATTTGGTAGGAAGGACAGAGAAGCGTAACAGGCTGGTCCCACTGTCATGTGTGACTGTTAAAAACTGGAAGGTATATCTCTGCTGGGGAGGTTGCCCCCTAGAGGAGTAAGGGGTCCCAGCCCCACACCAGGCTCCCCAGCCCAGGGTTCCAGAACTGGGGAGAGAATGCTCTGTAACTTCTGGCTATGAAAGCCAGTGGAGATTCTGGCTGGACATGAGGGACAGCAGCTGCAGTCTCAGGCATTCCTCTTAAAGGGCCTATGCATGGACTCACTTATTGATGGGCTCACTCTCTCTGAGCTCCCATGCTGGAGCAGCAGTTTGGAAGGTGCCAGGGACATATGAGGAGGAACTGAGTTATCTAGCTTCAGGGCAAGGGCTGGGGGAGTACCTTTATCCCAGACAGAAATGCTGGTAGGAATCATTGTTTCTTTGTTGATCCTTCTACCCTTCCAGCAATGCAGACTCAGGCCAGACTCTACTTCATCCTGGTGATTCCCTGAGGCCCTGCCCCACCCAACTTGTAGACTCACCCTGGTTGCTTCCAGTGTCTTTTCCATACAAATGGCCTGTCTTGGCTCATGCTGTAAATTCTCCTAAAATCTCTCAAAGATTCCAAAACCCAAACAAGTAGCATCTGGCCTCAGCATGTTCCATACCTCTTGCTGAGCAGCTCCAATCACAGTACTAGTGGCAGCTGGCCTCAGATCAAACCTTGGCCTCTCAAGGCAACTCCATGCCCAGCATGGGTGGTGGTCATCTGCAGTTTGCTTAGTGTCTCAATGCCAGGTGGACCTGGCCAGGGCACAGGGTGTGGCTGAACTTGGCCAGTCAAGCACCCAGTGGCCAGCTTTGAACAAGATGTAGACTCACCCAACCACCTCTAAGGACAACACACACAAAGAGCAAACTGGACAAGCACCAGAGTCCTGCTAAAGCAAATCCTGCTCCGTAGGGTCAATCTCTGTACAGCAGCTCCTTCAGTGTAGTCATAGCCTGTCCTCAAAAACATTCAGCCTGAGAGTCAATCCATCCACTGACATGCAAACAGCAACCAAGGTTCAACTACAACAGGAGGGCATGCACAACCCATATAAGGGACACACATGGCTCACCTGGCACAGGTGACCAGGGAGACTGTGCCACTGGGCCCCACAGGACACCTACTACATAAGGCCACTCAACAACAGGGAGACATAGCAGCCCTATAGGCTACAAAGAAACAAACACAGGGAGGCAGCCAGAATGGGGAAACAAAAAACAGGTTCCAAATGAAAGAACAGAACAAAGATCCATTAAAAGAATTAAACAAAATGGAGATAAGCAATTTACCAGACACAGAGTTCAAAACTCTGGTTATAAGGGTGCTCAATATCTCAGGGAGAACTTCGACAGATAGGTAACATAAAAATGGAGACAGAAAAAATAAAAGGAAACAGTCATAAATAAAGAATCCAATAACTGAAATGAAGAATACATTAGAAGTAATCAACAATAGATTAGAGGAAACAAAGGAATGAATCAGTGATTTGCAAGATAAGGTAGCAGAAAATACCCAATCAGAACAGCAAAAGAGAAAAAAAAAAGAAAAATACAAAACCAAGGAGAGTTTAAGGAGCCTCTGGGACAACATCAAGTGTACCAACATTTGCATCATAGGGGTACCAGAAGGAGAAGAGATAGAGTGAGGAATTAAAAACCTATTTGAAGAAATAATGATAGAAAACTTCCCTAACCTGGCAAAGGAAATAGATATACAAGCTCAGGAAGTGCATAGAGTTCCAAACAAGATAAATGCAAAAAGGCCCATTCTAAGACATATCATAATTAAAATGCCAAAGGTTAAAGGCAAAGAGAGAATCTTGAATGCAGCAAAAGAAAAGCAGTTGCCTACAAGGGAGTTCCCATAAGATTGTCAGCTGATTTCTTAACAGAAACTTTGCAGGCCAGAAGGGATTGGAACCAAATATTGACAGTGATGAAAAGCAAGGACCTACAACCTAGATACTGTACCAAGAAAAACTATCATTTAGAATTATAAGACAGGTAAAGAGCTTCCTAGCCAAGAAATATCTAAAGGAGTTGCTCACCACCAGGCCAGTATTAAAAAAAATGTTAGATGGACTTCTTTAAGTTGAAGAAAAAAATTAGATCAATGAACAAACATTAAATTTCTTGTTAAACTTGGCAAGAGTGGAAATGAAATCAGGGACATGTCAGTTCAAGTGTACAGGAATAATGCCGTGCAGAAAATGGCAGTGTATAAATGTATTAAATGTATTTAATTAAATGTATTAAATGTGAGGGAAGAGAATGTGTCGCTGAGGAAGAGAGTTCATGTCAGCCAGTAAAAAGCAGAACTGAGAAAAACATTGAAAAATTTGTGGAATTGTGCGTCAAAATCGTAGGCTCACTGTGAGAAGCATAGCAGACCAAGTAAACATCAATAGAGAAACAGTTAGGAAAATCTTAACTGAAAATCTTGGCATGAGAAAGGTATGTGCAGAAATGGTCCCAAAAGGAGCTCTTGCATCACGACAATGCCCCAGCTCACACAGCACTGTGTGTGGGGTAGTTTTTAGCCAGTAAACAATAACTGTATTGGAACACCCTCCCTACTCACCTGATCTGGCCCCCAATGACTTCTTTCTTTTCCCAAAGATAAAGGAAATATTGAAAGAAAGACATTTTGATGACATTCACAACATCAAGTGTAATATGAAGACAGCTCTGATGACCATTCCAGACAAAGAGTTCCAAAATTGCTTTGCAGGGTGGACTGAGAGCTGGTGTCAGTGCATAGCTTCCCAAGGGGAGTACTTCAAAGGTGACCATAATGATATTCAGCAGTGAGGTATGTAGCACTTTTTCTAGGATGAGTTCGTTAACTTAATCATCAGATCTCACAAGCTGTACACCCAACATTATTATAAAATTTACCAAATGTCAACTGTCATTGAAAAAATTTTAAAAGGGCAGAAAAGATGAAGGGGATAACAGATTTAAGTTTCCATGTATAAAACAAATAAGTCATGGGGATGAAATGTACAACAGAGAGAATACTGTCAATAATATTGTGATAGCGTGGTACAGTGTCAGATGGTTGCTGGACTTATCATGGTGATCACTTCTTTAGATATATAAATGTTGAATAAGTATGGTATACACCTGAAACTAATATAATATTGTATGTTAACTACACTTTAATAAAAATATTTTAAAAATGCAGTCTTTCTTTTGTGATGGCTTTCTATTATATGATTGCCTACCATTCAGCTTGAAGAGTTTGGAAAAGGAAAAGTTTGAACATCTATTGACCTGCACAATTCCCAACAGCTATGACCATTAAAACAATTAATTTCATCATACAGTGAATCATTTCCTATCTTTATATTGTAACCATATTTTAAATGTCACATTCTCAAAAAAACTCAGCATAAAACTCTTCTGAAAGAGGTGCATTGCTGCCTTTTATGATCATTCTTATATATTATTCTTACATGCTTTTAACAGCCCATTTATTCTACATTATTGACACTCAGTTTTGTAGTTCTTTTTAGAATGTTCTGAAGAGAAACTTTAGTAACTTGTAAATAGAAAGAAAAATAATTGTCTTTTTAACTTTATGTAATTATAAGATTATTTTTTTAAAAATATTTTCAATTACCATTGACATTCAATATTCAATTAATTTCAAGTGTAAGGCATAATGGCTGGACATCTATACAATTTACGAAATGATCCCCCTGATTAGTCCAGTAATTTTCATTGGATATTTTTCTAAACAGTTATACATATACCAAGCCCAATATTTAAAACTAAGGTTTCTTGGCCAGTATCAGAAAATTAAATTTGTAAGTGGTCTTCATTACATGTCAGCTTACAAATTAAAAATAAAGTTCAGAGCAGGCCCGGTGGTTGGAGCACCCTGTTCCTAACGCCGAGGTCGCGGGTTCAATTCCCACATGGGCCAGTGAGCTGCACCTTCTACAGCTAAGATTGTGAACAATGGCTCTCCCTGGAGCTGGGCTGCTGTGAGCAGCCGAAGGTAGGTGTGAACTGCCATGTTGCACAATTAAAACAGAATGATTTAATATGTTTTTTAAAAATCAGTCAGTTTTTCCTCAGTTTATATGACCTGAATTCAGAGGCCATATTTGCCCTGAATGTTTTACCTAAAAATAGATTTTGAGGTTGAATAGTTCCATGAAACACTAGCACGTAAGAGCTTTTATGTCAATAGAAAATGACGTCCAAACTGTTCAGGAAAAATTGTCACCCATTGTGATAATCCTTAGGAGATATGATGTCATGATACCTTATTCAAACAAAATATATGATATTATTTTTAAAAGGAGAAAAAACTAACACCTAAGTGAGTAAGCATTGTTTTTCTTCGAAAAATTCATTCCAAAATATTTTTTAAAAACTTGGAAGAGCATGTATCCTTACATTAACTTTTTTTCCTATTTTGTTCACCAAAACATGTTCACTTTTAGTAAGAACAAACACTTTTAGACTAGGCACTAATCTAAGAGATATATAGTATACAATGGCACCGTATTTAGCTATCACAACTATGCTATTAATCAGATACTGTTGTTACATACAATTATTGTGCTCAATGAAGTAATTCAGACAGAGAAAGACAAATGCAACATGATTTCACCTATAAGTGGAATCTAAAGAACAAAATAAATAAACAAACAGAAACAAACTCATAGATACAGAGAACATTTTGATGGTTGCCAGATGGGAGTGGGGTTGGGAGTGTGGGTGAAAAAGGGGAAAGGGTTAAGAAGTACAAATTGGTTGTTACAAAATAATCATGGGAATGTAGGGTATAGCATAAGGAATATAGTCAATAATATTGTAATAAGTACGTATGGTGTCAGATGGATACTATATTGGGGTGGTATATGGGAGGGGGGTTGGTGGCAGGGTGAAAAAGGTGAAGGGATCATGAAGTACAAATTGATAGTTACAAAAGTCATGGGGATGTAAAGTAAAGCATAGGGATATGCTCAGTAATATGGTAATAACTATGTATAGTGTCAGATGGGTACTAGTCAGGGGGATCACTTAAATTACATAAATATCTAACCACTATGCTATACACCCAAAATTAATATAAAATATTAAATATCAAGTGCAATTGAAAAATTAGAAAAGGAGGGGAGAAGAGAAGAGAAGAGAAGAGAAGAGAAGAGAAGAGAAGAGAAGAGAAGAGAAGAGAAGAGAAGAAAAGAAAAGAAAAGAAAAAGAAAGTGTTTGGAATAAGAAACATTACCAAAATTATCACAGTATCAATAAATGTTTTTGTGTCAGGATCTGTCCAAATGCTGAAAATACTTTAAACAGTTGATATTACATTATGTGAACATTATAGTCTGGCATTGATGCATTTGTATTTTCCTTTCATAGGGCTTAGAATAATTATTAATTATACAGTATATTTGTTATTTATATGCTTAATAATTGTCTGTCTCACTAATTTGTAAAATCTATTAAGTGGCAGAATTGTGAAAGTTTTTTCAACACAATAGGTCCTACACTAAGCCCAATGCTGGGCAGGTGGTCGTACAAGTTATATGATTTATTAATTGCCCATATCTAAATAAAATTAGTAAGTGCAGGAAGAGTTGGTAAATCTCTTTGTTTCCCTTCAAAGAACATACCAGCTTTTTCAAGTATAAATCATCTGAGAAGGATATGCATGCTTACCTGAGGCTGTCACGAGAGTCTTAAGCATCTCAGTACATGACTTAGAGAAGCCAAATAGTAGCAACACTATGTTTCATTTAACATAATATAGGAGATGAAAGATGTAAAAGAAAGCCAATTAATTAAATTAACGGACCATTCTGTTATGCATGTTCTGCCTTTGTTTATACAAAAATATGTTGAAATATTGTATGACACTAAAACAATATGTAGAAGCCGGAAAAAAAGAAAAGGTTGAACATCAGGTTAAGATGTTTGGACTATGTTCAGACACATCTGAGTATTGATTATTTTGAATGTGTTTTAGTTTCTGTTTATTGCTACTCAGTGTCCAGTTCCCTCCCCTTATTCTGGTAAAAATGAAACAACAGTGAAAAAAACAAACAAACAAACAAAAAATACCTCTGATTTTTCTTTGGATTTTTCTTTCTTGGAATGTAAATAAAGGCTCCCTGTTCCCAGGGTCAAGAGGACCTAAATTATATTTATTATTTCTGGTTCTTGCCGGTACTGCCTGTTTCTTTTTGTGTTGTATAGAAAATCTGCTCATTTTCCCTTAAAATTTGCAATGGGGATTGTTTGACACTGTACCAAATATGATTCTTCACATAATATTTGCATTTGCTTCCATCTGTTTGGAAGGGGGCTAGAGATTCTTTCAATCCCAGCCACTTTGAATATAAATTCTGAGCTTTAGGTTTAAACCGCCCAGTTCGTGAAAATTTAGGCTACATACTCATGAAGGAGCCTGTTCACCATTACAAATTCACGGGAGAGTGTTTTTTTGTTTGTTTTGTTTTATTTATTTATTTGTTTGTTTGTTTGTTTATTTTTCACACCAAACATCCAGTTTTAAGAGAGGCATTTTTTCTTAGAGTTTCCTGTTAGTGGAGTTATTAGAAGGTGGATATTTCTACCTACCTGTTTCAATGATGATTTAGATTGTGTGGGTTCTGATTTTATGCAGGGATATGGAGGAGAGTAGTCTCCTATTAGAGTGGTCCCCCCTGAAACGAAGAGGCCATGGACCTTTTTTCATCTCCCCTCCTATCCCTGTGAAACTGAAAATCAGGTTTATCTGTTTTGGTAAATGCTGTCAAGATAGAGAAAGCTGGTTTCAGTATTCTGCTCATTAGCTGGTTCCTTTGTTTCATTAGTTTGAGCCTCTAAGTGTTGATTTTATTTCCAGTTAATTGATGCCTTTAAACAAAAATTTTAAACATTCTTCTCATGTTTTTTTTGTTTGTCTTCATAAGATGAGTATTGCAGGACAAATGTTCCACCACACACTGTTCTTCTTTTTTTAAAACTATCTATGCTGACCTAGGAGGAGGCGTGCTAGGTTTTGTTTTGTTTTATATTGTCTCTGTAATTGAGAAGTTTTAAAATCATAAAAACAAGAATGCAAACTCCTACACAAATCCTGCAGTATTAAACACAGAAATCATGGTCAAGAAATATTAAGATAAAGGTTAATATAACAACAGGATTATATTTACTTTGAGAAAATGTTTTGCTTCTTGTTTTTTATGAAGAAAAACAACACCTCTTTCAATTATAATTCCCCCCATTTTGTCTTTCAGCTATAGTCTGTGTTCACAGAGAAAAGTCAGAGAACAAACTTAGAAAAATAAAAATAATTTTTCAAAAAAAAACTTAACCAGTTTAATTCAGTAACAACATTTTGCATCTATCTCTTTCCCAAATAGCAATATGCAAAATCAACTGTAAAATCCCTGATTCTGAGATCTTGGTACAGATTCAATTTACAACATTACATTATTGACTAGTTTATTTAGGTGGTAATTCATAGTCAATTCTGAGTCAGTCTATAAAAAGGCAAGAATGCTACTACAAATATATCCATCATAGTAGCATATCTAGATAATATACCAAGAGTCACTAATGGAATGGCTTGGAGATTTGAGAAACCTAAATAATTAAATTTTCTTGCAGAAATTCTTTCAATCTGTGAACAAAAATCTATTTAAAAATCACATTTCATAAAAAATAAAAATACATGTACTAAAATATAGATTAATTCTTTAAAAAAATACTTAGTGAGCAACTATTATTTTTCCAGGCACTGGCAAATCAGAAGAGGACAGCAGGAACCTCATGGACCTTGCATCTTAGTGATAAGTTTATAGAAATTTATTTGGTAGCAATTATGGCAACATAAAAATTTGTAAAATATATAAAAATGTTAATAATGTAAATACGTAGTTATCCTAGCAATACTCGAATTAAATTAAAAATTTCTCAGAATTCTATTTAAGACATCAACATCTCAAAATAATAAATAAATGAGTATGCTCTTTTCTGTCATATTAAAAAAATCTCTTGATTCCTTCAGATGTTACGGAATGTTTCTGTTGTTTTCCAGCCAAGTATTGTTTTTTTAATAGTGTTTGGTATATGTTATATGCTGGATTAACTTCCTCAGTGGTTCCACACAATTATTTCTGTATTCTGTATTCAATATATCACTGAAACTGTTCTTCACAATGTCAGTGGTGACCTCTCTGTTGTCAAAACCAAGTCACACATTTTTCTCTTTACCTGAATAACTAATACTAATTTTTCCAAGTAAAGTAACTACTTTACTTTCAGATTAATATACATTCTACTAATCCTGAACTGTAAAATTACACGTTTTAAAGTGCATGACCTGTGATGGTCACATCTATGAGCAAAATCACTCAATGCTTTTCTTATTACTTAAGGTACATTCAAGAAATAGAAAATAAGCTAAGTATTTCAAAAACTGACAATTTAATATAGGTAATTGGTTACTCAGATAGTAAAAGGCTAAAGCAAACATTGAATCTACAAGAAGCAGTTATGGCCACTAAGGCCTGAGAAAAAAGGACCTAAAATGTAATTAAAAACTACAAATTCAACAAAGCGACTGTGCTGACTATCCAGGGGCTTCCAAATGGGACCTAGCTGGAGGCTCTGGGGAAGAAAGAGGAGGTGGGGAAGGGTGGCTGGGAACTTCATGGGTAATTCTTGGACCACCTTGGAAAGTGCTATCAAATGACACTGGAGCTGCTATTGTCTAGTGATGCTGAAAGGATGCTGACAGAAGCTGGACACAGAGAGTCCCCTATCCTCTCCTCGGACCTTCCAGTCACACACCACTGCGTCCCAGATAGTAAAGAAATCATATAAATTAAGTTTATAGATTCCTATCCCCAATATCACAGAACATATTATAAAACTGGCAGCCTGGCACTGAGACAATAACCACCACAGTCTATTCCACTTATGATAAATCTTTGCTTCCAGATTAATTTACTTCTGAAGTATATCACTGCTTATTCTCAATTAGGTTATTCGCTATCACCTGTACACACTTAAACTTGTCGTCAAGCACATTATATCATAACAATTTTATATCCCCAGAGTATACTTCTTCTTCTTTCTCCACCGCTGGAAATTGCATCTATCAATCCTTTAGTTCCTGTCTTAAATTTGATTTGCCTATAATTTTTTTTCTTATCGTTAATGGTTTATTTTTAGCATAATATTTGGCACATAGTCTATGGGAACTTTGTGTGTGGCATAAATGCAGTGTATTTTCCATCTACTTTTGTATTTCTTTTAAGGATAATATATTCTGCCTTTTTCATTAAATAATTATTGTTTTGCTATTCACATTACTTTACAAGTTTCTTCAAAGTAGAAATAATGTCTTACTCTATCTGCAGTTCCCAGTTGTTTTCAATTGATGGAATTTCCAAATCTGATGTATACAAAGATACAAAAGCAATCAAGATCTTATGAATATGTGAACCTTAATTTTAGGAAAGCAAGAAGTTTAGCTAGCTTGTCCAGAACACAAATTTCTTTCCTTTTTCTTCTTTATGCTTGCTGCTCTTTAGTTATGATTAATATTTAAGAGATAAAATAAGTCTAATTTTCAATAGCCCCAGAATTCTCTCTATTAGGTTGACACTTGAAAATTATGAGATCACATTATTATTATTTTTTTCTTTATCAATTATGGCACATACATCAAGAACTGTGAAAGGTTGCCTACCTAACTATGTGACATCTCAAAGTGTTCCACTCTGGATATCTACTCTCAATTATGTCGAAAAACGATATGCTGTCAGTAGTAATTTTTCTTCGTGATACAACAAAAAACAATACCCTTTTTGAATACCCTTTCATTGTTTTATACCTGCAGATTATTAATGTCCTCTGGAAAAAGTGAGCATTTGAACTACCTGTCAGCTCTGGATTCTATAAATAAGGCTTTAGAGTCTTAACCTCATGAATAAATTCAACTTTCATTTGATCAGCAGAGAAATAATTTAAATTATTTTTCCCTTTTGACATTACTAACATTCAAAATTACTATTTTAATAAATTACTCACAGGAGAGGAACATCACTTTTTAAATTTCAATGACAAACCTTATTTATTTGTATGCCAATGTTCTAAATAAGCATTTGTAATAGGAATAAACATTATGCTACATTAAAAAAACAGACAAGCAATTACCTTATAATCACCTGGATTATCAATCCTTTGAATGCAGGAGTGCTTGGCATGCTATAAACTATAAATCTATGATCTCATTGAATTACAAGTTCATTTTCATTTATTAATTTTCCAGTCATCATTGTAAGATTAAGCTATTGCTTTTTGAATATACTGATTGAGGACCCCAAAGTAGAGAAGAGATAAGGAATAAGAAATCATTACATGCTAATTTTAAGAATAATTAAGAGTGAATCTTTTCATATATAGTCTACCATAGTTTCTGTTTATATCTCTAAAATATATTCTGCCTAATATAATACATTTTATGTAAAAATAACATGGAAAGATGGATATATTTCAGCATGAATACTCACTAAGCAGATGAAAAACAGACAAAGCCAAATAATTACAATAAGCAATGTCTGCTTCACTCAGTCCCGTAACTTGATTTAAAACTTCATGTGGTATATTGATCATGTGGTACTTGACATTTCCCAAACTTTTTTTTAATTCAATGATGTTTATCAGTGACTAAAGCAAACAAAAGAAGTAAACCCACCTAACTGAATTTCTTTGCAGTCATAAATTTAACCTACAGCTGAATGTTACATTTGAAGTCTGGTGGTTTTAAAAGTACGTTATTAAGGCTGAGACAAGCCTTAGAGCCAATTTGAGTATTATTGGACAAGAAAACATTCAAGTGCCTGTTTTATTCTGAGCATATCAGCTGACAAATCAGCAGTGACCAGGTCCTGTCTCTTTGTGGGCTTTAATGAGCCTGCAAATGAGATTTCAATTTAAAGTGGCTTTGGCAGCCTTACTGATCTGTGAATACTCGATGTTTTTATGGAGAATCTCCAAAAAGGAAGACAGCGTTTATTGTGAAAATGTGTAAGAGAAGTGGGTGTATCACTTTGAGGTATCTTTTTATCAAGGAGAAAAATAATATTCCTCTCATAGCAATAGCAGGATGAATTCTGTAGGTTTTGGATGGATCACGATTGTCTCACCAAGAAGCAGTAACACACCTCAATCATCAGAATATCTATCAAGTATTTTTTTTTTTCTAAAATCATTTCACCAGACAATTCCTGACAAAAAAAGTTTATATAAAAATAATTTAATGAAGCTATTACATGCATTATTTACTAAAAGCATTCAGATAAATCTTCCAATAGATTGTTTGCAGGTGGGTTATGGCAATCATGAATAATAGCAGTAATTCATATAAAAAATAGAAAATGAGGAAATCAATGCATGTAGAACAGTTGCTATGTGTATAATACTCTTTACAAGCTCTCTAATGTATATTACATGCAGAATTTTATTTCTTTAATATAAGGCGTTACACAGACTAATATACTGTGAATATCCAAGGGGAGAAACATGTTCTCTCTCTTCTCTTGCCCTCTTCTGCCTTCTGCCCTCTCCTCTTCTCTCCTCCCTTCCCCTCCCTTCTCCTCTCTTCCCTCCTTAAAATATATTATGCTGGTGCAAAAGTAATTGCGGTTTAAAAGGTTAAAAATAATTGCAAAAACCACAATTACTTTTGCACCAACCTAATATGTACACATACGATTATAAAAGCTTATATATAATACTTCAAAAGTGAAAATGACCTAAATGTTCAGAACAGGAGAATGGGAAAACAAATTGTCTAACCACATAATGGATACAATGCAGCAATAAAATTAATGAACTATAACTATATGAAACAGCAGCAATAAATCCTCATAAACATAATGTTGAAAATGATGCAATAATGTTTGTATCATATAATTCCATTTATGTATAATAAAAAAACAGGAAAAAGTCACCTATAGAAGTCAGGAGTTCGAAGAAGGGGAGCATATGAAGAACTTCTGGAATATTGGTTATGTTCTAGATCTTGAACTCCGTTCTGGTTATGTGTGTGTTCAATTTGCAAAAATATTTTTACCTGTGCACTTAAGATTTGTCCACTTTTTTCTTTGTGTGTTATCAATTAAATAATTACTTACAAAACTAAAAACAGTTGTCATTACAAATATGAGTACACATACCAAAACTAGATATTTTATAAATAACTGTAGTGGTTATTAATTATAGAGGTTGTTGTCTTATACACTCACAAACAAGTGCACATACAAACACAAATATGTACATCCCCCAAGGAACTAAATCTGAACACATTTCACTAAACCTCATATACAAATACAGGCAATACAAATATTCTACTGCGAGAAGTCCAACCATTTTAGTTACAGTAGGTGAAGACAAATGAGAAAGCAAGGCAGTGTCAAACATCAGTATTCCAAATACTAATGTTTATTGTATTTTGTCATCATTAAGAATTAACAAAATTCTTCGTTTTTGATGGCTTATAGATATCACACAAGAAGAATATCTATATCAGGCAAATGAGCAAATTACAGTAGCCTACTTATAACATTTTCCTGCAATTTTTCACATCCATAACTAACTAAAAGAAAACAATTTAATTCCAAGGAGAACTATTTTAGTTTTACTATTAATGTGGTACTGCGGAATTAAATATTTTTCTTTTCAATGTATCAGCATGAAGATGTAAAAGCATTGAATATAAGATTGTGCTATTCATAGATAAAATATAATTAATACATGGGTATTCTTACTCTTCTAATTTTGACTTATTGAAAATTTGTATACTCTCTATTATTAATATATGTCTTGCTAAGTTTTTCAATATGTTAGCCACTTGATTTTTTAGTTTAATTCCATACAGGTTCTATAGCATTTGTGCTTTTGATTTTTCATGACCTGCTTAACACCTCCAGTAAAATTTTAGCTTCACTTTTGACACAGAGTTTCAAGAAGAAACAAAAAACACTCATGGACCAATTCCTGGGGAGAAAAATCAATAAACCCTCAATTTCCTTGACTACCATCTTTATTTAGGCCAAACTGACACATGCTTTACAGTGCTTTCTTAATACATTTCCCTCCATGCTGATCATGGTAACCTTTGGTTCAAACTAATTTCCCTGCCCTTCTAACACACACACATACTGCATGTAAAATAAAATCTACATTTCATAGGTTGGTATGTAATCCTACATCTTTTTTTATGTGATATAGCTGAACGACAGTATCCTCACTCCTACTTCAAAACTATACACATACACACAACTTTCAGGCCTTCATGTTTCTGGATGTCTGGCACCCAAAGGACTCAGTGTCATTATATAAGTGGGGAAACTGAGAAGTCTCTGGACACATGACTTGCCCACAATCTTACAGCCATTGAATAATCAGAAAAGGAATAATACTTAGTCTTCTGAAGTTCAGTTCTAAGCTCCTTCTTCAATATTATTTACTATTGCATATACACTGCTTGGCAAGATTCTAACATTTTGCATCAAGTACTTTAAAGTTAACCTATTTTTATTATACTTGGTTGATTGTATATTCATCAGAACCATCCACCTTATGAGATAGAAATATATTTCTTTAATATTTCAAAATAAAATAGCTTGTTTATAACAACCTGAAAATAATAAGCTATAATCTAAGGCAATATTTAAGGAATATTGTATTTTTAAAGAGATTAATTTACATAGCTAGATTGCTGTTAAGACAAGGATTAAAAGAAAGGCAGGAAATCTAAAAGAGAAATTAATATCTGTTGTACACAATGCAAAGGATTTCTAGTAGGAAACAGAAATTTTAATTTTTGTGATGAGTCACCTTCTATCTGATGAAACATCTACAATGTTTCAGTTTGTTATGTTTAAACCTAAAAAATATAAGGTCCATTTAGGTATCTAAGAGCTTAGCAACAAGAAGATTGTTTTAAGTCATTTGTTACTTTGCTTGTAAAACAAACTCCTTTATATAGAAATGAAAAACAAAACTGTTCTATTATAAATCATTTAATTTATGCTTCGTACATTCCATTTGTTTCTGGATAAAGTATTGTTCAAATGTAAATTTTTACTTAATAATATTTAGTCCTACCTTCTTAACTTTTTGAAACATACATAGAAATTATGTATCTACAGAGGGTGCCAAAAAATGTGTAAACATTTTAATAAAGAAAAACACTGTATTAAAATTAAAATTGTAATACTCAATATATACCAATAACAAAAGATGACTACAAGTCATGTGTATACATTTTTTTGGCAACCCCCAGCATTTAACTGGAATTCTTACATTAAAGTAATGAAATTATACTGAGCACAAGGGAGTCAAGTTAATGTAATTATATGATCATACAACAGTGTGTACTGAATAATACCCATAGAAGTAAAACACTCTTCTAGGTTTGTATATGTGAAGAGCGTTAAAAACGAACAAACTGAAAATGTCTGCACATAGGTGTGTTAATTTGGAGCATACATATTTTATCATGTATGTTCAAAGAGAAGTTTGGGAAGAACAAACGTTGAAATAGTTATACTAAATATAGCAGTATGTACTCAGTTCCCCGGAATCTTTTTTTTTTTCTTTAATTGAAGCATATGTTATTTTCCCCCCGCATCAATTGGTTCAGTAACCCCACTCAACCTATTATCATTAATCTACCAGTTTCATTGAAAGACTTGTCTTCATATTCATTCTTACTCTTCCCCACTCATTGGCTTCCACATAAAACCAGTTTATTATGAGGCTTGAAAGGGAAAAATAAAATTCCAGCCCCACACTGGTCAAACGAATAAAGCATGGGAAGCCAACTGCTCAACAAAGACACCTGAAGCAAGACTCTTTAAGTAGACAGTTTAAGGGAAATGCCTATATTATCACAAGTCTAAGTATACTATATTGGCAATTGTATTTTTTCTTATCTGAAGAAGAACGTGTCAACAGAAGAGGAAAAATAAGTATGAGGCCTAGAAAACGAGGCCCAGAGCATCTGAAATAGAATCACAAAACTGAGATTACAAACACTCTAATTGTACCCCTTTTTGTCTTCACTATTTTCTTTTTTTAATCCGGACTAAAAGATCACTTATTTTAAATTTATTGTGAAAATCCTTTACAACTTTTCCACCTTATGTTTCTACTGAAATTTTCTGGTAAAATTTCAAACTTAGCAGTGCGGTATTTAAAATAGTGGATTGACATGCCAATCCTTAGAGCTCCCCTTCCCCTGCTAAAATATATTAAGCTTCTATGTTACTATAACATACAAGAAGTTTAATACACCACCGGGTTTACTAAAACGTAAAGGGAATTTCCAAAGCGTAAAACAACAATATGGAGTTTAGATTTTAGCAGCGATAACAGACAAGGAAAATACAAACCATAAAAGTTTTACCTTGAGATATCAGCAATCCAAGATGAGTTCACTAATCATAGATCCCCCAGGAATCTGAAGAAGCTGAGGATAAAACTCCCACATAAATGTAAGGACCGATAGAAAGGTTCCATTGGCTTAGGGTGTGGTACAGGCAGCAGAGTGCTTAAAAACGCCCTCAGGTGATTTACGACGGTGCCGCTAAGGCTGATAACTACTTACTAGGGCAATGACTCTTAAAGTGTGGACCGGGGACCTACAGCATCAGTTTCACATGGAACTTATTAAAGATGTAAATTCCAGCCCTCCACACCAGCGCTGGCGAATGAGAAACGCTGGGGGTGGGATCCAGCGATTTGTGATTTACTAAGCGCCCCGGATAATTCTGATGCTGCTCTAATTTGAGAATCACTTTATTAGGTGATCCAAGAAGACCCTCCTGAAGAAGTTTTATCTATTTGGGGAACCTCCAATTTAAGTAGGTGTGGAAAGGGAAGATCATGCAGGTCTGTTTGCTCGGGTCAGGAACCCCACAGTCAGTCATCTCTGACATGCCAACCTCCCACGTGCTGAGACGCTACATTTGTAACAAGCTGGCAATTGATGTCGGTGGTGCTGGCGGTGAGGAGAGGGTATTAGTAGTCGGTGGGGAGCGTTTCCGGCAGATAAGCGCGGAGGATGAATGAGTTTGGAGAAATACATTAAATGCCAGGTACAGAGGTGTGAGATGAGGCTAAAAAGCCCCCCCCCCCCAAAAAAAAAGGGTGAAATTATCCGAGCCTTGTAAGGAACACCAAGGTTTTGAATTTTATCCTTAGTTTTTAAAGGAAGTCATTCATAGATTTAAGCAGTGTAGAGGTATGATTAGATTTGCATTTTAAAGAATCACTGAGTTAAGAATAAACTGCAAAGAAAGCCAAAGTGCAAGTTAGACTATTAATAGGAAGCCATTAGAGTGATCCAGGTAAGAGCAGCGATATTTTTTGGGTTACAGATATGGGGGCGAGATAAACAAAAAAATTTGAGATATGGTACGTTCTGGAGAAAAAAACTATAACCTTTACATGTCAGATATGAGATAAAAGCAAAATAAAATATGAATAAGAGGTGTGTATAATCAAATACACGAAATTTTAGATGCCTACTAGATAACCAAGAGGAGATAAGTAAATAGTTGGCTATATAGGTCTGGAGCTCTTAAGACAAGTTTAGGTTCACGTGCAAATGTGAGTGTCCCTGGTATGTAGATATTTTTCCAAGTTCATGACAAGCTGTGGAGAGGGTTGCAAAGAGAAGCTGGTCTACAATTGACCTGCAGAAACTTGGAGAGATTTGGCAGAGGAAGATTAGCCAACCAAGAGCCTTCAGAGAATCAGCTAAAGAGGAAGAGCTCCCAGAAGATTGGAGGGATACAAAAGGCAAGAAGAGAAAGTTTAATAAGGAATAAGGGTGAGACCAACACTGAAAAGTTGCTGAGATGTCAAATAAAATTAGGACTTGGAAATGCACATTTGACTTAACAATGAAGATCATTTACAAGAGCAAGTCCAGTGGACAAGTGAGAGCAGAAACCAGATTTTTTTTTTTCAGTTGCAGAGTGCATAAGTGAAACAGAGAAAATATGCGTGAACAATTCTTCTCAAAAGTTAGTGCTTCTTAATCTCTTTTGTAAGCATCACATTTTGTTTAAATTTCTTAAATTTTGACATTCCTCTCTTTTAACTCTCATTCCACATATTTTTCTTAAATTACCTAAACTATACCCTTTCTTTTAAGCAAAACTTTATTTTCAGAGCTAGTTCTTTATACTCTTCTTTCTTTTGGAAATAAATTTCTATTTTGAAATTCTCAGTGGTATTTCAACCCCAACTTCTCACCCCAAATAAACACATATTCCTAATCGTTTTCCCATTTTCCTTTTCCTTGTTATGGTATGAGCATTAGGGAAGTGAAGTATTGGCTCAAGCCAGAAACTTGGGATTTATCTTTGATGTTCTAGTCTTTTCCATGGCCAAATCAAATTGTTCACGAATCCTGTTGATTTTTGCCTCCCCTACCGCTCTGCTAAATATTCTATTCCTATGCCAGTATATATCTCCCCCCACCCAGTATATAAGATTGTGTAGTTTCTTACTGAATTTTGTTTTTCTAATCTCACAGCCCTCTTCCTCTCACAATCGATTCTCCACATTCAATGCATTTCCTGAATCAAATGTGATCATTTTACTTCCCCTTCTTGAAAGATTTCAGGGTCTCTCATTGTAACCTGTAGGGAAGCCGCAATTCCCTAGTAAAATGTGCAATTTTTACAAAATACTACTGCCCCTTGACAATCTGTTCAGATGATATCCTACCATTTCCAATGCCATGCCCAATTCTTAAACCATAGTGTCCAATTTCCCACAGCAAAGTGTTATTTCTCTCTGCTTTTACATGGATTCTTTACTTCACTTTAAATATATATATATATATATATATATTTTTTTTTTTTTTCTTTTGGTCACACCATCAAAAATTAACTAACTTCAAACTCATCTTTCAAAACTCACTTAAGCTATAATTCCCCATATTAACTGAACTTTTGGTCCATCTCTATCCTCTAAGCCCTGCTGGTTAGGTGTGCTTCCTAAGCTTGTTAGGCTTCTATCATAGCACTTTTTGCAACATGTTGTAATTGTGTGTTTTACTTGTCTGTCTCCTTGATCAGACAGTGAACTTTTCTTTTTTTGCACTAGTACTTGTCACATAAAAGTAATTTTGTACGTGCTTGTTAAGTGAATGGGTGAATAACACACGTGACAAAAATGATTGCTTTGCTATTTTATTAAGTGTCAAAGTAACAGTAAAACCAGTGGAGGTCAAAGGTTGTGAGACCACTACTTGTACCTGTCTCCTCTTGATCTGAGGAAAGTTGATCATCAGAGTGCACAGCAGGGATTTCATGAAGATTCCTGCCACGTGCAAGACACACAGCTGGATGTTGTGACCACATACCATATTATGCTGTGGCCTCTCCCTCCGCAGGAGCCTCTCTTAAGAAGTTTCTTTTAGTGGGTTAAAATGCTAGGCATAAGGAAATGTCCTAGTTCATACCTGAATAAATCATCTAGTTCTTATGTCAGAAGACAAACACAACAAAACAAAAACCCAAAAAACCTAACCCCATAATCTAAAAGTTTCATTCTAGATCATGTTTCTGGAATTCATCTCTATTATTTGACTGAAAATCACTGATGTTGATTTGGTATTTTATTTGGTACTTTGTTTGGGATTGAGTTATAGATCAGTAGCAGAAGGAGTTGTATAAAATCTAGCATCTTTACAAAAGTGTCTTCACATTTACAAATACTGCATATGTTTCTACTTGCTCAGATTTTTATATTCTTTAGTAAAATATTGTAAGTTTCTTCACAGAATTGGTGCACATTTACTGATGGGATTATTTCTAAGTATTTATAGCTTTTTTACATTTTCTAATTGGTTATAGCTGGCTTATCTGAACGCTATTGATCTTGACAAACTGATTGTACATCTGGCAGCTCAGGGCTGTCATTTGGCAGTGCAGTAGAGAGTTTTTGTTTTTGTTTTTTTAAATATATATATATATATATATATATATATATATATATATATTCATCCTTTTAGGGTATTTTAGGTGGTAAAGAAGTTATGACTTTATTTATTCAATCTGCCATCATGATCCAGTTTCTCAAATTTAATATTTTTAAATTTGGAGGAGGAAACTAATTTGGGTATTCACAGCTCTGCAGTTCACTAAGGACAGCATAACTCATTTGTAACCTAGTAACCACTTTTGTCACTAAATTACATATTGCCATGCAAGCTAAGTAACTGCTCCAATGTGTCAACCTAAAAGAGGTTACTGGAAATCTCAGTAATTTAAACATTTTAAGTTTGCTGTGGTAAATGTAATTCTTCCACATCATCACTGTGAGGAGAAATGGAAAACTCTATAATATAAAATTAGATTTTGTCACCGAAAGTAAAAAAGAAAAATATATTAGTTTTGTCTAGTAGTTCTCCTTTATGTTAAATCAATTTATCCAGAGATTTTCTTCACCTCAATGAAAATAGCTATATGAATAGAAATATAAATCTATACACACATATACTTATTATGTGCCTAAGATATATCTATATTTTTCTTTAGGGAAAAATGGTTTTCATATATAATCCTAAGTGAAAATACAACATTTTCCTTCATAGCTTCTCCACAAAGTGGTCATGTTTTCAACTGTATTTTCCAAGTGAAGACAAACTTCATCATCAGTCATTTGCGACACAGCCATGAAACACAAGTTAGAAATCTACCTCAGGGTGTATTCTGGAGTCTAATTTATTTATAAATAGACGTAGGGAGTGTATGTGTGTGTGTGTGTGTGTGTGTGTGTGTGTGTGTGTGTCTGTATGTTTATATATGTGTGTACACACAAAACAAGATAGCATGTGCAAAGCAAGATAGTACACATAAAACAAGGCTAATAAATGTTCCTACGATTATTTCAAGTAATATTTTAAGTTTTCATTTTCCATTTTATCATTTTCATCAAACATATAAATCTCATAGCTGCTAAGTATATGCTATTATTTAGGATTCTATTGGTTACAAGTGACAGAAAAGCAAGTAAAACGAGCTGAGTTAAGATGTGGACCATATGGAATATATTGGCTTATTAATCAAACTATAGGTCTCAGGGCAACAAAGAACCCAAAACTTGTGAACCACTTGCCTCTCTGTCTCTCTGTCTCTCTCTCTCTCTCTCTCTCTCTCTCTCTCTCTCTGTCTCTCTCCCTCTCCCTCTTATTTGCATCTCTAGGTCTGCTTGCTTGTTTCATGGATTCACATTTGAGTGGGGGCTGGTGGGGGTGGTATGGCTACCACTGGAGAATCAATTACCTTCATAAAATTCAAAGCAAGTTGTTTGACAACGTTTGATATGCTAGGGAGTGATGGAGCAAGACTTGGTTGACAAATAGTCTTGTTCTAGAGCTCCCCATGTTAAGCATGTTATATTTCCATTCCACAAAATAATGTATTGAAATTATTTTTTTGGTCTTCTTTCTATTAGGTGGGAAATTTATGCTAATTAGACCAATATTAATAAAGATTTAATGCTGCAAGCACTATGTTTGGCAGTGGCATTAGATGGAAAAATAGAGTATAGACTTTACTTTGTAGTAGTAGCACATAGTCCAATAAGGAAGACCAAAAGGTAAAAGTAACAGAAAATTATATAACTGTGTACACATATATGATATTTACTATAACAAAGTTATATACGAAACTTTACGTTACTAAAAGTTGATTATCTCTGCAGAAAAGGATGGAAATTTGGGCGTAGGGAGAGATTTTTACATTGGAGCTGATGCTGGATAAAGATTAGGAAGAATTAATGTGTCTAACAATTGAGTTATAAATAAAAATATAAATTGTCAAAGCATAGAGTCACAGAATAACATGGTGCTTTGAAGAATTATAAGTATTTCAGATAAATGGAGAATACATTACGTGAGTAAATTTTACAGACAAAGAGCTAGATAGATAGCCAAGACTGAAAAAGAAAGATTTTGTAGATTATGTAAAGGATATTGGAATTTGTTCTAACATAATTTAAAGTTTTTATACCGGATTTGGGTGAGCTAAGGGGCAGTGACAAGATCAAATTTTCATTTTAAAGAGATCTTGCTGGCAACGGTGTGGGAGAAAGACTGACAAAAAATTGACTGTTGGCCATTACATGAGATAGGAGACAAGAGGTATAATGTCTTGAACCAAGTCACTGACATTTAAGATTAAAAACAGCTGATAGAAACCTGAGCATCATTTAAAGCATGGTTTCTAAGAAAAATATGAACCAAATTTTAGGACAGATATTAAATAAAACAAACAAAACGAAACACCTGTCTCTTAATTGTTGATTAGGGGTGGTTTGTATTTATCATATACATGTACCACTTAGTTATCAACACAAGATTACCAAACTTACATACATCTGTTAGTAAATTTATAATTTGGTTTAACACGTAGAACAATGAAACAGAATTGAGTGACAATGACATTTTAACAATACCATCCATGCCCTGTTAAATTTATATAGGCCTAATATCAAAAGAATAAAACATAATGAAAAAAAACCTTCTTATCAATTCTAAAATTATATATTTGACCTTTCAGTGCTCTCCTTTATTTGGCAGCACTGCTATATTTCCAACTCAGACATATCAGGGACACTCCAAAATGGCCTTTCCCTTCTCACTCTTTAATACTCGATTTTCTTCCTGACTCCATACTTTTAATTATATTTTCTCCCATATTGACACGCCTTTTATTTCTCTGTCAACAAAAGTATATCTTCCCAAATTCTTAGGGCCTGGCTCAAGTCTTTTTCTTTCACGGCAATTTTACTATAACAGCCTGATTATTTTCTTGTCTTATTTCCTTCAAGTGAATGAGTAGATACAATTTAGCTGTTAAATATGTCTCCCTAATTAGATATATAATGCCTTGATGGAAGTACTAAATTTTAAAAGGTTTTTTTGTTTTTGTTTTTGTTTTTAATCTTACATAGGACAGCACTAAAGACATAGTAAAAGTTTGCTAAATAAGTTTTAAGTGATTCTTGCTGGTAATATCAGAATGGATTGTCATCATTTTTCTTACTCAAGGAAAAGTCCTAATTAGACAGAAATGGTAGAAGTTTTTAAGAGGATGTTCAATCAATGTTGTTTACTGCCTGAGCTGGTGACACTTCTATTACAACAGCCTGACCAGATAAGAGAGTTAGCTTGATTTTGAACTTGGCCCCATTCCACAATAACCTCAGGCAGTCTAATTAATTTTTGATTTTCTTTATTTGTCAATTCAAGTACAAAGACAAATGTTGTAAAGACAAACAACTGAGAATTGGAGAAGGAAATACCTTCACCATTTGATTACTAACAGTTTTGTCAAAGCATACCATATAAAATCCACATCACAGAAAGTTAAATAAAAATAAAATGATGGGAGATTCTGTATAAAACTTTTTAAAATTCTGACTTATGGAGGTAATATGTATAAATTGTACATTTAAAATAGATCGTGACATGTTTTACTCATTCTACATAAAATGCAAACCTTTGCAATGCATCAGTTATTTGAAAGGAACCAATGTACTGATATGCCTGATGACAGTTATTGGTTCGGTTAAATTACTGAATTAATATTAACTTTTATTATCAGACTGAAACAACTAGTTAGCTGCAGAGTATTTTTTAAATAGAAAATGAAACAACTTTTTATTTACTTTGTTTTTTATTAAATTTATTGAAATGACACTGGTTAATAAAATTATATAGGTTTCAGATGTACAATTCCATAACACATCATCCAGATTAAGCATCATGTGTTCACCAACCAAAGTCAAATCTTTTGTCACCATATATTTGACCACGTTTACACTTTCCTATCTCACCACGCTCCTTGCCTCTGGTAATCATTAAACTGTTGTCTGTGTCTATGAGTTTTTATTTGTCTTGTTCCTTTATCTCTTTCAGTTTTATATCTCACATATGAGTGAAATTATATGTTTCTCGACATTTACTGTCTAACATATTTCACTTAGCATTATAATCTCAAGATCTATCCATGTTGTTGCAAATGGCAGTATTTCCTCTTTTCTTATGGGTGAGTAATATTCCATTGTATGTATGTACCATGTCTTCTTTATCCAATCATCATTTATCGAAGGACACTTCAGTTGTTTCTATGTCTTCAGCATTGTCAGTAATGTACAGTGAACATAGGGGTACATATATCTTTACAGATAAATGTTTTCAGATGTTTTGGGTAGATAACCAGAAAAGGGATTGCTATATCATATAATATTTCTTAATTTTTGAGGAACCTCCATACTGTTTACCATAGTGGCTGTATCTGTTTACATTCCCACCAATAGTTTATGAGGGTTCCTTTTTCTCTACAACCTCTCCAGCAGTTATTACCTGTCTTGTTGATAATAGCCAATCTAACAGGTGTGAGGTAGTATCTCATTGTGGTTTTGACTTCCTTTTCCCTAATACCTCATAAAGTTGACTATCTTTTCATATATCTGTTGTTCATTTGTATTCTTTTTGGGAGAAGTGTCTGTTCAGGTCCCCTGCCCATTTTTTTAATTGGATTGTGTGGGTTTTGTTGTTGTTGTTGTTTTGTTTTGTTTTTGAGTTGTTTAAGTTCTTTATATATTTTGGATATTAGTCCCTTATTAGAGGCATTGTTTGCAAATATCTTCTCCTTTTCAGTTGGTTGACCATTTGTTTTGTTGACAGTTCCTTTTGTTCTGCAGAAGCTTTTAAGTTTGATATAGTCCCATTCATTTATTTTTGCTTTTACTACCCTTGCCTTTGAGGTCAAATTCATAGAATCCTCTCTAAGACCAAGGTCTGTACGTTTAGCACCTGTGTTTTCTTCTATGCATTTTATTGTTTCAGGTCTTATATTTAAATCGTTGATCTGTTTTGAGTTAATTTTGGTATATAGTGGCAGATAGCAGTCTAGTTTCTTTCTTTTGCATGTGGCTTTCCAATTTTCCTAGCACCATTTATTGAAAAGGCTTCCTTTTCTCCAAGTATGTTTTTGGCTTCTTTGTCAAAAATTATCTGCTCATATATATGTGGGTTTATTTCTGGGTTCTCAGTTATGTTCCATTGGTCTGTGTTTCTGTTTTTTCTGCCAATACCATGCTGTTTTGATTATTGTAGATTTATAGTATAAATCGAAGTTAGGGAGTGTGATATGTCTCATCTTGTTCTTTTCCTCAGGGTTGCTTTGACTATTTGAGGCTTGTTTTTTTTTTTTTTTTGATTCCATACAAATCTGATGACTTTTTGTTCTATTTCTTTAAAAAGAATGCCATTGGGATTAAATCAGTATATTGCTTTGAGTAATATGCCATTTTATTTTATTTTATTTTATTTTATTTTATTTTATTTTGAAACTTTGTGGGTTTTTTTGTTTTGTTTTTGAATTTGTGTTTGTTTTGTTTTGTTTTGTTTTGTTTTTAAAGAGGGCGCAGCTCACAGTGGCCCATGCGGGGATCAAACTGGCAACCTTGGTGTTATTAGCACTGTGCTCTCACCAACTAATCTAACTGGCCACGCCAATATGGCCATTTTAAACTATGCTGAGTCTTCTAATCCATGACCACAGAATACCTTTCCATTTCCTTGTGTCTTCTTCAATTTCTTTTAATAATGTCTCATAGTTTACAGTGTATAGGTCTTTCACAATGTTAAGTTTATTCCTAGGTATTTTATTATTTTTGTTGCAATTGCAAAAATACTTTTTTCTTTCATTTCTTTTTCTGAAATTTCCTTGTTAGTACATAGGAATGTAACAGATATTTGTACGTTGGTTTCATATCCTGCAACTTTACTGAATTTGTTTATTGTTTCTAATAGTTTTTTGGTGGTGTCTTTAGGGTTTGCAATATAAAGAATCATGTCTGGGCCAGCCCAGTGGCTCAGGCGGTTAGAGCTCCATGCTCCTAACTCCAAAGGTTGTTGGTTCAATTCCCACATGGGCCAATGGGCTCTCAACCACAAGGTTGCCAGTTCAATTCCTCGAGTTCCGCAAGGGATGGTGGGCTCAGCCCCCCCTGCAACTAAGGTTGAACACGGCACCTTGAGCTGAGAAACAAACAAAAAATGCCCACCATTTTGTCAATCACAACAAGAAAGCAAGCATAATTGCCCCTCAGGTTTTCATGCCCATTTCCCAGAGTTCCATAATTGCCTTTTTGTGATAACCCCTGCAACTGAAAGTCTATGGTTTTATTTTATCTTGTTTTAACAGGAATACAAATCTTGTTAAGAACATATGTATAGTATTCCTTAACTCTCTTTTTTTCAAAGGTTAGCCTTGAACTTCTGCCCTGGAATGGAAAGCATTAATGATAGCAGTCTGTAGTGCAGATCAACCTTGTCTTATCCATGGGGGCGGTGGCAGTCAGAGGTATTGGGCGGGGGCGGTGGAGGTGTCCCTGGGCTCTTGAACCATTTCTGTGGAAATCCTAAAGTGAAGGTTCTAATGCAAATCTGAATGAAAAATAATTAGCATTTTCTTTCCTTATCCCAAGGAGTCCGATAAGGTAAATTATTATATCACAATGAAAAGAAAGATAAACTCATGCTCCTAAATGATGAGTTCAACTGTTTGGATTAATTTCTCAATTGAACAGCATCCACAGGTGGGATTATTTTGTTGTTGTTGTTGCTTCTGTCCAACTCAAAATGTATTCTGACAGATGGTGATAGCAAATAAATAAGACCTGTGTATTTCAAAGGCTGGAGAATGCCTGAGCTCATGAAAAGAAAAACATAATAATAAATAAATATATTTCAAGGTGTTTCTATGTTTACTTAGCTTTGAGATAGAAGAAAGTAAAATTGAGATTTGCAGAAAGTAAATTTCATACCTCCTTTCTTCTGAATAATACTATCAAAATGCTTGTGCTGTATTCTTAGGGGAAACCTCTGTCTATCAGTTACTTCTTTGTGGACAATAATATAGTACTTTTTAAATGGCCATTTGGCTTAATATGTGTAGGTCAATAAAAATATTTAGCATTTTCCATATCCTAACTGCTAGACAGAATCAACTGAACTTAAGACAAACATTTGTGAAAATAATTAGGTTTATTTGAGAAAAAGAAAGGAGAAAATAATTAGTACACTAGCATTAAGCTTATCGAATTCAATCCTGTTTGCAGGAAAATTCCTAGATAAATGAAAGTCATTTATTTATTTATTTATTTATTTATTTATTTATTTATTTACTTACTTACTTACTTACTTACTTATAAATCACAGCAATGCCTAAAGTTGCTTATGAAAGAATACTGACTGTAATTTTAAGGCAAATCAATATGATGTTCCTCTAGTAAAATAACAACAGGCCACTTTGCCTTAAGATCTGCATGTGACAAAAAACAGCATCTAAATCCCAAATGCCATTCTTACCATGCATCACAAATCAACTAAATCTTGATATATATTCTGATTTTAACATATATACTAGAAAAAAGTTTTTGTTTTAGATTTAATATCTTTCTAAACAGCAGGACTCCTTATACACTATAAAAGCTATTTGATGTAAATTAGGCTGGCAAGGTGGAATAAATCAATCTGTATATAACATTGAGATTTTGCTGTCTTTTTGTCCTAAATTTATAAATGGCAATTTTTATCTACCTCTAGAACAATGAACATTGGCTTTTTGAATCCAAAAGAAAGAAAAAGAAACAATTTCCTTGCTTCCTTCTATTTCTTACTTACTATAAAATCAATGAACTTAAAGTTCTAACACTACATGAGGGAATAGTCATCACATTAAAGTGATTTAATTTATGTATAATATTCTATTAGATCTTAACTTATTTCTTAAGAATTGAATTCCTTTTGTAAGGCTATGATTTTGATGTCCTAGTTCCTTCAAAGATTATTGTTGCTTAAATCTTTAAAAAAACAACAACACCAGTTCTTAGGAAATTGGGTTTTAAATTTGTTTACTTCTGCAAGAATTTTAAGGGAGAGGCATAAAAAAATAAACTTACGGTGAAACATCATTTGGATGACAGAGAAGAATAAACACAAAGGCATGTGTCTGTGTGTGTATGGGAAGAGGCTGCAGAAAGTAGGTGAACAATATAGGATGTAGGGAATCTAATGCTTGCATTATTGTGATAAAGTAGGTTAGACGGAGGGTGTCAAACAGGTTTTTTCAGTCATATACAATATGGTCTACTAAAAGCTTATTTTGAAATAGAAAGTACAATTTGTAAGGGAAGCATGCCTCATGAAAACAAACCTCTCAAAGCAATCAATTTTGAAGTTTTCCCCTAAAAGTAGAAGTCTGAAATCCTCTCCCCTTGAAGTTTCTACATATCCAATAGATTTTTAATTGCATTTCTTCCCTTTACATCTATGCTTATCTATGTTTAATTTTTGTTTAAAATGCTATTGAGGCATATTCAAAATGTCTTCTATTGAAACAAAATTTTCTTTCTTGTTTCTTATACTGACTATCCATGTCACTATAATTTTGAAAACAAAAGTGTTTTAGTTAAAAATAGTATAATCAGAATATGTACATCTGAGTTCTAAGAGATCGATACAACAAAATATAGATCGAATATTAAGTTAATCATATCACTTCTCAGAGAAACCTCAGGCTGCTTATAGGTATTATCCATGTTCATTTTTTTGTAATTATTTTTCTCAACTGTTCTACATAGGTACTTGAGTGACACACAAAAAAATACCTGAGTTTTTCATCAGATAATATACTTGGACTAGCCACCCTTCACCAAGAATGTTTCTGCTTTTCTTTCAGTGTCAAACGATGCATTACAAAAAAAAACAAAAAACATATAAACAAACAAACAAAAAACAAAACAAAAAACAACCAACAAACAAAAAACAACAGCCTCCAATCATGTTCATCAAGAATCTCATAATTAAGAATTTATAAAAGAACAGAGCATCCATCTGTATAATCGCAGCCCATATTTATATATGATGTCAGACAGTTATATTCTCTGAATTGCTCAAAATGAAAAGAAAACTTTTAAAATCAAGATAGGCTTTACCTTTGTTTTTCTTTTTTCAGTCAACCAAGTTTTACAAGGAAGGAATTCCTTTTAAAGAGTTTCAGATTTGGCTCAGATCAAATAAAAAGGCAAACATTACTGGGAAAACTGCCATTTGTCAACTGTTCCATGTCATATCATGTGGTGATACAGTTCTCTAAAAAGCAAATGTCAGAATGCTGACACTCTACTGTACAAAACTAAAACAAGTACAAAATTGAGCATAAACGACCCAAAACTATTGGCAGCAGTGTATTTCTAGATGAATGAGATTTGTGATGTCTAATATTTTCTTCCTAAGGTTTTAATATGCCTTCATTTGCTTTCTATAGGACATTCCTGGGGGGCGGGGGGAAGGACAGACAACACGTGAGAGTCAAGTTATTTTTAAAGTTAACAAAGAAAAAATGATTTTGAATTCTCGCTTAATTAAAAATGGAACAGTACAAGAGGGTGGTGACTCACTTCTATCATAACAAGCAAATTTTTTAAAAAATTGTGCAATGTCTTAAAAATATAAAGACTGATTCAAACATGGCTTCACATAAAAACCTTCAAATAGATTCCAAAGCTCACCTATTTAGACTATTTGTTCATATCACTGCATTGTGCTTTCTTTAATGCAAAATATAAACAAACAGGTAAAAAGGCCATCTATTACACCAAATAAATCCTTATGTTATAATAAAACAATTGCTTCCTTTCTAACTGACTGAAAAATTAAAGTATACATTCTTCAAATATTCAAATCTTACCTTTAGAGAAATATTAACATGAATTGTTTCTTCATCCAATTGTGATTCAACCCTCACCATTAAGGTACTATTTTACGTAAGAAAGCAGAGGTTCTAATATGTGTTACATTTTATTCAGAAATATAGATGACAATTCCTTTTACTAGGTAGCTTAGAGTGACTAGTTCTTGTCACAATGTTGTCATAGTGATAGTGACATCAGTCAGTGTACTTCACGGTAATCAGTGCAGCGATTTATCTAAGAAAAATATCATTGCTGATTCCTGGTGCATTTTACATTTCAAAATGCTGTGAAATATACTATTTAACATCTCACAGGAAAATAGGCTTTACTTAAGTCAAGCACTCAAAACTGTAGAGTAATTCATGGATATATGTATTTGTGAAATGTAGATAAAACACAAGTGTCTGAATGGATGATGGGGATATTGGTGAACACAGCCAAGAGATCATGATTAACCGGTTGCTAAGGAAAATTCTGTTCTCAAGTGCCTTTGCCAAATACAAAAGCTCCTCAAATCATGAGCTCAGTTTAATTATTTTGTTAAATCCTTTTTAATTTTTTTTTGGACTCCAAGAGTGATATGGCAGTAGTAGTCTTGAATTCTGGATTCCATCCCTCACTCTCTTGGCAAAACACGTCCAGTCTCCACCTTTCATGCCAAAGGGTTGTTATTGAAACTTCTAATGTTACACTCGATGGTTTGGTTAGCTCTCACTGCAGTGGTCGCTCTGCAGATTGTCATCACAATAAGCAGTGAGAACATTAGCTGAGCCTCTCAGAGGTGGGAAGAGAACCCCAAGTTTTAGGTCAACAGCATATTAAAAATGAAAATAACATATATGAAAAAGAGTTGTGTTTTTTTGTATATTGAAAATGTCTTTTTTAAATAAGCTGTTTTAATATCAAACTATTATACAGTATAGTTGAGCTTTTCACACAATAATTACAGGATTTATTTTTAAAATAAAAATTCATCATCAGCCATGGGTGTTAACCAGGAAGGAATCCCATGCTAAAATTTGGAAGAAAATTACTTCCTCTTCCAATCTGGGAGGCTGGTCTCTGTACCTGACTGTGCAGCCTCATTTTGAGAATACCTAACGCCCTTACTGAGTGCCTGTGCCAAGAGTCTAGTTTCATGTATTCTAAGTGAAACGTGTGCCTTGGTCACTGTCACTAATGTCTGGAACTCCAAAGGGTATGATAAGGAGTGTCCTGAGAGGGCCTTATGTGGTGGCCTTAGTATATCTAGAGATATGTGTGACCTTGATTTATATTTTGGGTATGTGGGATAAGAGGTCCACAGTGTTCTTTACCCTGAATAGAGCGGACAACTCTTAGGCAATGACTCAAGAATTTGTAAAACAAAAAATGTGTACATGGGATAATTTGCTGACTAGGGCATCCAGTGCTAAGATGACTGTCTGAAGTTTTCTGCCAGATCTCCTGCCTCTTGGACACTGTTCTTTATAGAGACATACCAGTTAAGAGATGGAAAGCAGCACCATTTTCATCACGTATGATGGTGGTAATATCATCCATACAATGTGCCAATTTCCACTACTGTTCATTCAGTTGATTCCAAGGAACTCCCCAGATAGCTAAGGTGTCTGGGAGAATGGGCGACCTTATCCAGCATCCTGGCATTTGGCAAGGCAGGGGAGACCTCCCATCCTCCATGTGATATATGCCAGATGGCCCAGGTTTGGCTCTATTCTGTATCAAGGGGGCCTCAGTAGAGGCTCTTAGTTTGAGGGTTGTTGCATTTATGACCTGAGTCATAATGAGCGACTAGGGGTAGAGGGGCACAGTCCCATGGACCTCTGAAAGCTCCTATTACTAGCAAAGGCCAGTATTTGGCCACTTACTTTTGCTCTAATGGTGTATAGCACAGTCAAGGTCAGTCTCTACCATCAGGATCCCAATGGCAATTTATGGCCATCATAGGTGTCCAGAGACTCCTGGAGGCATGAGAAGAGGTTATAAAGCCCATACCATGAAGGAGTCTCTGAAGATAAAAATGGAAGTGCTTGCCATTTTTTTTTTTTTTCCTAACTCAGTGATTTTAATACAGGGAAAATGTGCTTTCTGAAAGAAAATAACTGAGCTTGGCAGTTTGTACTTCTGTAAACAGTACAGTCTGATAGTTAGCTGAGAGTTAATATTTCGAACGTTGAGATTAATACCATTCAGTGACTCTTTTTCAGGCAAGAGAAGTTGCTGTTTCCTTTTAGGAGAAATGTATATTCACTGAGATGAGAGGCCAAACTCCATTTTTCATGGGATGGTGTTACTTTGATCTTAATTTTCTTTCTGTCAGGATCATGCATAACTACATGACTTGTGAGACTTTGTTTCACTGCAAACCTTTTGCCACAGCCAGCATGTTTACATATAAGTGGGTGTTTTCCCTCATGAACAGAGAGAATATGACTCTGGAGACTAAGCACAGCTGTGGTAGCTTCTACCACAGTCTTCTCTTGGACATCGACACACATCCCTTTCTGGGGCAAGAATTTTCATATATTGCTTGTTTTTATATTTGCCTTTGAATGTTTCCTAGCACACTTCACATATTTCCTTTTTATAGATTTCTCTCACATGATTTTGCCACAAAGGAACATCTCTTTGGATAGATAGCCCTTGTGGAACTTCCCGTGTCCTTTCAGACTGGCTGTGAAGCAGTGTTTTCCACATCTCTCATGGTTTCACTTGCATTCATTTTTCTGCTGGCACTGGATGGGGTTTCAGCTGCTGAAGTTTCTTGCAGGTCTTCTTACAGCTTTCAAAATTCTATCCGTATTGTTTTTGCTGACTATCTTTTTTGCATTCAAACGTTTCTTCAAGTTTGGTTTTGTGTTGAATTTTTAATCACAGCCACTAGCTGTACAATTAAACTTTTTATCTAGTGTGGATCAGCATGTAGTTTTTCAAACAGTGGTCCCTGATGAAGGCTGTACCACACTCTTCAGCGTCACAAACAAATGACCTGCCATCCATATGCATGCACAGGTGCATATCTGGCTTCCAGGCCTTGTTGTAATTGCCTCTGCAGTCTCCTACAGAACAGAAGGACCTTCTGGGGATCCAAGGAAGTGGGTGAGGGAGTGAGGACAGCTGGGGCATGGCTGGGCTGGGCTATCGCCTAGTCAGTGAATGTGTCTCTGATAACACAGCCTCAGCGACTGAGGCCAGGCATCCAGGGAGTCCCCTTGCAGAACCAGAAAGGTATTCTCATGTGTGGCTACTTGTGGTGACCAGGTATAGGCTGCCAAGTTTCTGCCATTGCAAACCATTCTGGATGGACACCATGTGTGACCCAGGTACACTTTCTGGAGTGGTGTTCTGTGGGGCCTGTCGATTTTAATTTGGACAGATTTTAGAGCCTTTTGTTGGAGGGGGACTCCATTTAAGGTGGGCTTTTGTAAGTAGCAGCAACAGGGAGATTAAGTTGAATCTGTAAATGAGAAATACGCTGCCTCCAGAATAAAGAAAGAATGAAAGAAGTTGGACTCTTATTCCCTTAAAAGTGTGTTAAACAAAACTCCTTGGAGGAGGATGTCATCACTGTAATGTCATACCTGTGTTAATGGAGAAAGGTGGATGAAGTTAAGGTCTTGTCTGCAAAGACTGTGTGTAGTGACAAAGCTGCTGAGGTACTCTAGCAGGTAACCTGGAAAAAGTGTATTGCTTCTCTTGCAGAAGATGGCAAACTGCTGCTGAGTGTCTGCTGAAATAGTCACTAAAGAGGATATTTTAACCAAATCTCTACTAACAAAATAATCACTCGTTGATTGGATGAGGTTGGTAATTATAATATTATTGGGTATTAGGTAGAGGACTTTAATGGATGCCACCACAGCACATCACTTTGTGAGGGGTATAAAAGTCTAACTATTACATTGCTTTGTATACCTGAAACTAATAAAAAAATAATAATAAAATCATGAAATTAAAAAAACACACAAAAAAAACACAGTTACACAAGTAATCCACTGTGAGCAGTATTCCTGTTTTTCTTTTTCTTTTCTTTAGTGTTTAAAGGTTTAAGAGCAAGCATTTGACTGTTAAGTGTAGGAGCAGTGGGCACAGTCACTCCTTTATTAATTAGGTCTTATATAATAAGTTTGAATTCTTAAAGGGCCTGTTTTAACTTACATTGGGTCATCTTAACTATTTTAACTGGAAGGTTCATGGGGTCCCATTTCATCAAGACAATTTGTAAATGCCAAAGGCTTTATTTAACTTCAATTTATTACTCATTGTTTCAGAGCGCCTATGTCCAATATGGAATATTTTAGGGCAATAAATATTATGACTATAGAAAATTTAGGCAAGGCTATAATTAAAGTGAGGAATACCTATTTATTGTTTTTCTATTTTCTATTTAGTTACTCTCCTAAGGTTATAGGGGTATTGTGTTTAAATTTAGTGGAATCCTCTGATATAAGTGTAATTTGAGACCCCGTGTAATTAATGCCATGAGGCTTTGTCAATTGGTACATTTTAGCAAATGTTAAAGCTAATTTAGAACCTATGATGTGGAGACAAAAAAGACAACCAGCACCCTTTTAATGTCTTTGTTTTAAAAATTATTTTAATAAATTTTGGATTTCTAATTGGGTCAAATTATGAGCCTTTGTTTGAAATATATCTATATCTATATCTATATATAATTATATATATATGTTATATAATATATATAATTTTTAATTCCCCTCCATATCTAGGTTCCCCCCCCCTTCTTTTTATTATTTTCCCAGTTTGGGGTTCTGGCCACCTAAAGCTGTGATTTTATTTTCTCTTTCTGTGGGTAACTGCAGCAGCAAGGGGCTACGTTTTAAGTGGCCACAGAATTTGGGTGTCCAATATGCATTCACCATGCACACTGAGACGGAGTTGAGGCAGCAAAACACTATTTATTAAGTGAGGCAATAAGATAGACAGAATAAAGCAAAGTAAGACAGAGAGTAACAGCGAGTTCTCACCACCTGAAGAGTGTTTCCAAGGCGCTGTGGTAATGAGACAGCATCTTGGCTTCAGGTGTGTCCAGCCATCGTCCCTGTCCGAGAGTTCCGACTAGGGCTCCCCCGGGACACTAATTTTATAGGTTTTTTTCCCAATAGATTACCAGTCTGGAAAGAATGCTAGGCCATAACGATTCCAATCAGCAAGCATGGGGACAATGAATCACAAGTTTCAGGGTAATTATCTAGGGTAGAAGGCAGGGGACATAATTTTGGCAGTTTCACAATGTACACGAGGTTACTATGGCCACAGGGCAACCTGCGTGATCCTATTCATGCGCTCCACTGGCGGGTCAGCTATTGTTCAACCAGGGAGTCTGGCGAGGCCTTCCCGAGTTTACTCCAGCTGACCGGGGAATCAATGTCCGAGTGCCACCCGGACAGAGCGTTCCCCTGACGCAACAAGTGGAAGGCACAAAGGGGCACCTAACTCACGTTATACTTACTTTACAGTAACTCAGTGTGAAACTTCCAGGTGTTTACAGGAAAGGAGGGAGTAGGACGCTAGCATCCTGCCTCGTAGGGAGCCAGTTCGTGCTCCAAGCCTTCCCAGTCAACCTCTAAAGGATTGGGGTTTGCACTTGCGATCTATAGCAGCTTCTGCTTGGGAAAGTGTGGTTAACCCATTGTTAGAAGCATCAGTCTCTTCACCTGTTATGTTGAGGCGCTTACTAAAGCCCAAGCACACTGGCTGAGGGTCTTGCATTATTTCAGTAATTGGGTAACTGGCAGGTGTTCTGAAGAAAGTTGCTGGGATGAGTTTTAGTTTCCTTGCCCCAGAAGTTCCCTTTGGATTATACATCGTGTGTCTGGTCTCCAGGGTGCAGCCCATGATGTTCCTGAGGGCCCCGGGAGCCCTAGTGACAACAACAAGGTATGCAGCAAAGAAAACATGTAGCTTCTACCTCCACCTGAGAAGCATTAACAACAAAACCCAGGTACCATTTCTCCATCATCGGGGAACCCAACCAACACCTTCCTGCACAGGAGCCTCCTGAAACACATAGACAAACCCCAGAGTTCTGCCCCATATAATAATAATAATGAAACACCAACATCTAAAAGTGACAGTCCCCTGAAACAGGTCTCTGCCAAACACAGACTGTGACTGGTGCACACCATATCACCCAATCCCAGAAAGCTCAGCTCAAGTGACCCATCCATTACTCCTATGGGCATAAGGTGGACCCCCACCTGGCCTATTATCTAGCCTCCAGAACTGGGCCAATTTGTACTGTTTGCTTTGAATATTCTGAGAAACACGGCAACCATGAGCAGACGCAGCAGCAGGCAACAAGACTAAAGCACCAGCTCAAGTTCCATCCCAAACCGCTCTCACTGTGGTCTGGAACCAATTAGGAAGCCAAGAGCAGTCTCCCAAGAAGTTTTCCAAGAGTCAGTGGTTATGGCTACGGTGCCAATTGTTTTATAAGACTTTAAGAATTCTTTTGATGGTAGGATACAACACACTGACATTCATGGAGATGAAAGGCTGACTTTTCTGTTACTTGCAAGCTATTAAGGAGAGATGAGGGCTAGGCAGGGCCACACAGGAAATTGCACCTAGGGATGAATGGGTAACGGCAAACTCGCTTTAGGGGGCAGCTATATAGGGTATGGCTATGGCAAAAAGGTGGGTTTGTTAGGTTTTGTAGCCTCCCTGAGGGTTAGCTAATTTGAATAGTTGTATAGGGCTATCCTGGTACTATCCTTAGTTCTTTGGTACTTGAGGCCTTTAGAGTGGTAACTAGTCGCCTGGGTGTGAGAACCTGATAAGGGAAAGCAGCTTTTGAGCCCAATATGGTGGGCTGTAGCCATGCGCATACTTTACCCTGAAGTCTCCAGCAGCCAGATTACAAGAGTGAAAGTACAACACTGGATAACTATCCAGGTCACCTCACCATTTATAGGCACCTAGAGATCTCATTAAAAAATAATGTTTAATAATTGAGAAATGCTTATTTTTTGTTACTCATTGGCACATAAACTGAACGTTAAATTATACACTCAATTTTTCTTAATTATTTTGTTATGAGGCATTTGTTCCTTTCATATGGTTCTTTTCAGAATTTTCTATAATTCCAATAAAATACAGAGAAATGATGTCACTTGTTTGAACTTCCCATGTGAATGTTCATTTTGAAGCCTTAAGAGAGTTACTGAATTTCACGAAGTTCCTTATTTGTTATAAACCTACTGACTGGGGAATTCCTAACACAGATTAATTAAGCAGGGTTAGGCAAAAATAAAATCACATAGTTTCCCTACTCCTAGCTAGTATAGTATTTCAAATAATAAAATTAACAGAGAAACTCTAATAATGTAATTTATTAACATCCAAATTAATATAGCCACCCAATGTCACATTGACGTGCTATTACAATGATTTAATGTAGATTTGTGCAAAGTGATTTCAAATAGGTCTTTAATACTACTCAGCAATCCATCTATATTACTCTAGAAACATCCTTTTTCAATTTCTTCCTCCCTTTATGTCTCTTTCTTTGCTGTTACATTAGAGACAATTTTTTTGTTTGTTTGTTTTCCTTTTTCTATCTAACTTCCCTACTTCAGTCTGTGTGTTTGGACCCCATTATACTTTCTCAGGAGTATCACCCAACTTTTCTTTCCTGATCATTCAACCAATCTTCTTAGCTAGGTCTTTTCCATCAACATATAATAATTCCTAGGCCTCTATCCCATAGCATGCTCTGCTTCTACACCTATCTCACCACCACTCCACAGTTGATTTTTTTAAGAAACTGTATTTTGGTGTCTTCATTTCCTCATCTCCTATGCACTTACTAACATACTCTATGCCAACACAGCTTATATATTATCATTTTATGGAACAATCCTTCCTAACAAAATGTCCTCCATTTGGCCAAATCTAGGGGACAATTTTAGTGCTCCTTTCATTGAGTTCTCAGTAGGATCTAACAGTTAACTGTATTCTTTCTTAAATTACCCTCTTATCTCAGCTCCCATAATGCAATTATTGTACAATGCCAGAAAGTACCTTACTGAAAGCAACATCAATAGGAATGTAAGAAAAAAGAGATAAAACACATCACCAGTAAATCTTATTGTCCAAAAATAATTATGTAATTACAGTTACGGACTATCAACTGTCCACCAAATCCCTCTACCTTCTTTTGTAGTAAGTGGTTTGTCATTTTCCTACAGGTTGTCCTATTTCTCTTAAAACTGACCCCCAGCTCCCAGGCCACAATATCCTGTCCAAAGATGCTCAAATATGTCAATAATTAGGGGATCAGACTAGAAGAAATAAGGAGACAAAAAAATGGAGTGGGAAAGGCACTTCACAAAGAAACATGATTTTGGATTTTGAAAATAAAACATAGAAAAATAAAATTTTGTTCCAAAATTTATCTTTTATTTTCGGGTGGGGGTTGGGGAGGAAGGAAAGGGGGCGGGGAATGTGTGTGGTTCTGTAGCCAGGATACAAATGACAAATGCTGTTCAGAGAGAGTGGATGCATTGGATAGGAGTCAGAAGAAATGGTCACTGATTCAAATTCTGTAACTGATTAGATGAGAAACTTTGGACAACTGACTTCAACCATGAGGGGAGTGACCTAAATGAAGTCTGAGATCCCAACCAGATTTGATAATCTGCGACTCTGTTACTGAACTGCTTATTTTATAATAGGGCAAAAGTTAAGACCTTTCTTTTCCTGTAATGACCCGTACACAGTAGGCTCAAAACATTTTTGATGAACATATGTATTTTTATGAATTTTAACTAGAGTAGAGAGAGGCTGCCAGCCTTAAACTTGATATATTTCAGGTTATATGCATTGACTATTTTCTTAACTATAATTTAAGGCATGAAATGGGAAATGGAAAAATGTTGTCTATTAGCAATTTCCAAGTAGTAAAGGACAAGAACAGAGCTTTCACTCTTCTAAATACAATTTTGTATAACAGCTCTACTAATATTTAGTGTTTCAATTTGACTCATGTTTAGGAGATGTTTTTATTTAATTATCTTTTAAATGTCTTTAGGTCATTTAATGACTAAACACAGGTTTTTTTTCCTTTCCCATTACAATTCTTCATCCATTCCCTATAAGCAAGTCTGAGTTATTAAAAATGAAAGTCTCTTTATTGGTTGACATTCAAGAAACCTTGAATTTTTCAAGAAACCATTTAGATAAAGTAATTATCTCCTTTCCTTTGATTCAAATCATAAACCCTAAAGACCACACAAATATTATCTCTAGGCTATCAAAGTTACCCTGAATTTGCTCCTGAAAGCATATCTTTTAATTTCTGATCTTCTGACTTATCTATTACATGGAAAAAAAAAAAAAAAAAAAAAGGGAGAAAAGTTCCAAGCAAGAACAAAGTGTGGCAAGTTAGGCAAATGAGAAATTAAAAAGAATAAATTGAAAAATACCCACTAAGAAAGTCTAAACATAATCCGATTTTGTAAGGCAGGAGAAGAACTGATGGATGACTACTAAAACCAATGCATTGTGAAAAGTATTACAAAGGCATATTTACTGGCAATAAAAGACACAAAAGACTAAATTCTAATGTAGGGAGATTTCTAAGGGTATTGGAGATCTGATATGCTGTAATATGTGGAAAACTTGACATTAATATAGGAGGTCTGATCTCCTGCCCCAGCTGTTCCATTCCCCATATTACAAGGTTAACGGCTTCACTGAGTGGACTGAATTTGATGATGTTTTCTGGAAGCCCCTTTGTTTTTCACCAGCTATTCCCCTTAAACGTTCCTTTTTGATCAACCTTCCTTTCCCCCTGGTAGCACATTATGCAAATCTCATAATTTCCAAGTCACTTCTAATTCTTTTTTTAGTCATTATGACTCACTGTCAGTTGTACAAAAGTTCAATCCAGTCTAAATCAGAACTTCATTCTCTAATTCCATTCAAATCATCTTTCTTCTCCACAACTCAAGACTGACATGGCTCAAAGGCCTCTTGGGAGAAAGGGCGTTTTGACTTCTCTTTCACTTTCCTTCATCCTTCTCTTCCTTTCTCTTGGAGTCAGGTAAGAAAGGGAAAATTGGTAGAAGAGGTACACAGACTTTTTTCCGTCCTATTTGTGGTCTGGCCTTTTTGTCTTTGTATGATTGCATTCATTATTTTGGTTAAGACACCTGATCACTAAAGGGACTTTGCTGCCTCATCTGTTAAACTAGATATAACACAACCTCTATGATATAATGATAAGCAAAATTGACTTATTCTCCACCATACTTAAGCCCGTAAGTATATACAGTGACAAATCTACCCACCAGTCTCTTTTTCCTTGAATTAAATTTGTATGGCATTAATATCTAACTCATATTTATTTATTTTACTCACTACATCATTGTCTGCTCCCCCCTAATAAAATGGAAACTTCAGGATGATGGGGGTTTAGTCAGTTTTATTCATCACTATATACCTGGAAGAGTCCGCCAAAAGGAGGAGCTCAATTAATATTTATTGAGGAAGTAAAGGGCTATATAAATCATATTAAATACTACTAACAAAATTCTATATATTGATTTTAAGAAACAGTGGTAGATACAGAGTTGTTTCATATCTAATGGGTAAAACATAAATAAATTATTGAGTATACATATATATCATCTACCCAAAAATTGTAGTAATACTCAATGGCAAACTTATGTGACTATCATAAATATATATATACTTATATATATATTTTACAACTCTATGCCAGAGGACAAACTGAAAGACACTTCAATCCATAAATAAAATGTGAGAAGAAATTCTGTATACATAAAATTTATTTTAAAGACCTCATACACATAACTTATCTATACTTAAAAAAAGTTGTTGAAAATGTTTCTGTCAAAGTTTTTTTCTGAAGATTGAATAACAATAGAATGTATGCAGGAGAGAGAGTACTTTACCATACAGAGAGTAGAAAGAATACAGTATTACAAACAAGTATGTAGACCTATAATAATTATGAAAATAGGAAAGTATTTCAATTTTAGTTAGACTGAATATTTTAATCTGTGACATTTTATATCCAATTAACATAGATAATTAATAAAGCACAAGTTTATTGAAATGAAAGCAAATGACAGCCTTTACATTAAAAAAAAGTCTTCTAGTTGTAATTACTCTAATTATACAGGTTTTAATTGAGATTTTAACTTGGCATCATATTTACAAACCAGTGACTCTTAATTTATGGTTTTCAAAATGTTGGCATTTAAAAATTAATGTCCTTGTTAATGAATTGTTGATTGAAAATAAGAACATTGAATTTACATGTTAGTTCAATAAGTCATCTAATATATATATATATATATATATATATATATATATATATATATATATTTTCCAGCAATGGGATTCTGGATTTGGAAATATCTTGAAGCAAATAATATTCAACAGAAAAATACTGTTTTGTTTTTTTTTAAATCTCATTCAAATATCCAATTTATTTTTAAAATTGAGGTTGCTATTCGTTATCTAAATAAAATTCAAGTAGTTTTTAAAAAAAAATATATATAGGCTATCTGATCTACAAAAATTTAAAGTAGAATCCACGTATTATGTAAGTGATATTCTCAGACAATTCCTCTAGTTTCAACTGTCTATGTTATAACGCAACTTGGCTGATTCGAGAATTGGTGAATGTGAGCACTCCAAATTGTTTACAAGCTGCATTTTTTCATGTTCAGCAAAAGATACTAAAGGAAAAAAGGATGGGTGATGCTCCTTGAGTACAGCCTTTCAAGCATCACTTGATTTTTTAGGGTTGATGTGCTTAGAAGGTGATAAGCAGATTCTGCTTGTGCAGGGAGGTGTCCTTGACGACTTTGACCAATAAAGTTTGGCACAAGTGAAACTATTCTAGTTTTGTGCTCAGTTTTTACAAGTACAGGCAGCTTTTACTTTCATCTCTGAGAGCCCTGAGCTTCCACATAAGTAGTCTAACTACCTTGCTAGAGATATCACATAGTGAGGCATTGAGACTATGTATGTGAAAAAAGAAAGAGAAAAAAAAACCCAGCTGAGCCCAGCCTTCCAGCAACACCCACCAAAGCACAAGACATGCAAGCGAAGCAGTCTCAGACCATCCAGTTCAGCTCAGCCTTCCAGCTGAATACTACCTAGTGATCCTAATAATTGCACATAGAGCATAATAATTGCTCAGGTGAGCCCTGCCGCAATGCCTGACCCTAAAAAATATCACATGATATATTAAAGTATAGTTGACCTTGGAACAACATGGAGGTGAAGGGCACTGACCCCCTATGCTAAAATATCCACATATAACTTTTGACTCCCCCAAAACTTAACTACTAATAGCCTGCTGTTAATAGGAAGCCTTACCGATAACCGTTTGATAAACATATTTTGTATGTTATAGGTATTACATATTGTATTCTTATAATAAAGTAAGTTACAGAAAAGAAAATGTTAAGAAAAATCATAAAGAAGAAAGAATACATTTACAGTCTTTATTGAAAAAAGTCTGCATGTAACTGGACCAGTACAAGTCAAACCAGTGCTCGAGGGTCAACTGTAGTTGTTTTAATTCATTAACTTGTGGGGGAGTTAGGCAGCAATAAGTAACCAGAACACCTAAATAACTCATCCTGACTTAGCATAAATTACCTTATGGGTTTGAAAACAGTTTTTGCCAAATCATATCAACAAATTCAACTCCAGATCTGGATATAGTGTTTTTATATTACTTATGTCATCCTTCTACAGTGGCCATGATGATGAATTGTGGAGTTGAATGTTTCACATTTGCACAGTAAATCAAAACTATGTAATGTTATAATGAGCATGCAAAATCACTCATGTTCTGCTTTACAAGGTCTGGGAGAAACTGAGAAGGACAGACTTGTCAGGGTATCATATTTTAAATCAGTTGGTCTAAAGCAGATCAACTTGACTTTCCTCTTTAGGAAAGAGCTGACATTGACTGCTCAGTCACATTCAAGACATTAGAACCATGTACAACTATTGCTCAAATAAAACTAATATCAGAGCTCTATAATATCTGCCATTTCTTGAATCAATTACAGTATCTTTGCCTTGCCCCTGTTTAGTGATTTGAGGTCCTCATTATCTTTCACATAGTTTCCCAGATTTATCCCACTAATATTTTCATGAAAATGTCCACCTTAAAACCTTTCAATGATTCCTAATGATGTATGACATTAAAAATCAACTCCTCAATTTTGTTTTCAAGTCCTCCCAAAGTACTGTAGTGTTTTCTACTGTCTGCTCCCAAATTCACTTAAAAAAGAGTATTTTTCAGTAGATATAACTGTGGTCAATAGTATCCAATCCTGAAGAGGGAAAAAGGGAGAAAAAAGTACATTCTTATCTAGCTAAAGAAAAACTAATGGTAAGGCTCATACCAACAGACATTATAAATTATTCTAAGTAATTTTGAATGTAGAAGAAAACATTTTAATCTATCCATGTTCCAGAATTTTTGCCTAGGTTGAAGGTAGCATGATAAAGTTGAATAAGTAAAATCAGCCCATGTCCACATATTTGGAGGCTTTCAAATCATGGCAGTGGGGTTTAAGTCAATTGAGAAACTGCTTGATGAGCCCCCTATTAAAGGCAGTAACTCATACATTGCAATAATAGACTTACTGACCAGGGAAAATGACAAAACAACATTTCTTCTTGGTTAAAATATCCCTGTAAGAATCCATAACCAATCAGCAAATACCCTCTGCTTCTTTCTGATACTGATTTGCATAACCCTTCTTATACCAACTCAAAACAACCCCTAAATACCCTATAAAAGCCTGTCATAATTTCCTAGATTGAGAAACTCCTAAGACATGCCTTTGGAGTTCTTTCTTGCTACAGCAAGAAAATGATCTTGGCATTCTAATACTACAGGTGTGTTCCTGGTAACCTTTAGGCATTAGTCCTCAAAACTACAAGTAACAAAACATGTAGTCTTGGCCTAGTTAATTATTAGTCATGAACCTCATTTATCTTTCCTTGTATAATACCGATAATATTTATCTTGTAGTATGTGGTGACATTTAGGCACAATTGTGAAAAGTATCTAGTGTGATATATATTATATAGTAAGCATTACTATGTAATAAAAAACTCTCTAAATAGTAGACATTTTATTAGTATATTTAATTGTAGCTAACAGAATTGTCCGTGTTCCTGATATAACTCCTGGTGTCTTTCTTTTAAATTTAATTTTTATAGTAGCCCATGTCTGGGAAAATACATCTAAATGAACTGTCAGACAGGGATGTCTTCAATAAGGATGACTAATGCTAACTTGGATTAGCAAATTCTATTTTGATTAGAACATTCCATGAATGTTCAGAGCCTATTGGCTTTTGGAAACTATAAAACTGGGTTCAATGACCTTTAAAAATTTTCTGTCCTTATTAAATCATGCATCTAGAAAAGAAAAAAGAAATAAGTGTCTTGTATTCTTGATGTGATCAGAATTTGATTAAGAATGTGGGAAAAGAAAAAAGAGAGAAGCATTATAAGTTTTTTTTTTTGAGACAATAAGCACAGGATTTTAATAAAATGATGGTAATGAAAAAGATGCAGAGCTTTTCCCATTTCCTTTCATAGTGCATACAGTTTCAAAATATAATTAATTAGGAAGAGGGACGATGCCAAGGTTCCCCAGAAGTCACATTCTGAGATGTGACATTTGCATGCACATGGGTTATTGGATAGAGCTGTTTAGGACAATGCCTGAGAAAGAAAGTTCAGGAAGCAAAATTGGGTAGAGGTAGAAGACGAACTGTAATATTGTTAACACGGAGGACTTAGCTGATCCCTTAGGTAGCTCTGGAGTTGGTGTTCCCCTTCAGAGGTTTCCCAAATTGAGTCAAGGGATTTTGGCCTTTTACTCTTTCACCTCTTGACCAGTCAGTGGAGAGAGAGCTCCCTTAGGCGAAAAACAATCATTAGGAGGGGCTCAGCTGTGAGCCAGGCAACCGTCTGCAGCTTCTGCGGGAACATGTGTATTGGTCCTAAAGGGGGATCGATGCACTGTACCTCAGCATCCACTGCAGTGAATTCACAACTTCATCTACTTTTGAGTGTTAGAGCAAATTATCTGATTATCTTCTATTTGACCTTTGAGAAAATAAACAAAGTAAATACTCATTTAAGACTTATTTAGGAAAGGAGTTTTAATAAATCTGTATTATCAGATCCAATATTAATTTTCCTAAAATAATTATCTCCTCACCTTGTGTGCATGTAGATTGTTGTGCTGTGATTTGACCACTATTCTCACCTTATTTATCTTGTCTGTATTTACTCTTTGAAATGTTAACTAGGTTTATGTGTGGTGGAGATGAACGTCTTCAGTACTGAGTTGCTTATCCCTTTGTTCCATCACTATATTTTTGGGGTGCCTACTTATTATTTTGTCAATGTCATAACAGTTTGTTCTAATTTTGCTTTTTTTCATACTCAAAATTGGTGGGAAGCTGCATGAGACAAGTGCAGCGAGTGCAGCATAGCTATTAAATTATTTGCATGGAATATTCAAATGCTATTGCATGGAAGACAGGAATAGCTTTAGAGGTATTTATGTAGAGGTATACATCACATACCAATTTATGAGCTGAAGCTTACGCCAAATGCATTTGTTTTACATATGAGACTGTTACTTCTTGATTGATTTTTAAAAATAGTATTATAATATAATATAAAACAATCAATTGTGATATTTATATGTTTTTGTTTTTCCTTTATTCCATTTCTGAATGCCACCTAAATGTTGATCACTGTTAGTTTATTTCCTGCGGCAATTCCCAGATCCATAAAGGCTAGCTCTAGTACTTCATCAAGCAAACTTCATCATGGGGATTTAATAAGTTATTTTCTGATGTGGATCACATGCCCAGGCACCAAATTCTTTTTTAATAAGAAATGCTAGTTGATAAGGTACTCCATCACATTTAGATTTTTTTTTTTCTTTTTTCAGGCATTGGCTTTTGTGATATCATCTTGAAGTCTTGTACCTTTTATGAGTAATGCTAAATTGGTAAAAATGCTACCATGCAAGTAATTAAAGTATGTATTTTAAAATATAACACTTTCCTTAGCAAGGCACTAGAACTAGGGTGTTCTTGGAGAGACAGAGAATAAAATAGCAGTCTAACATTCAGCCAAAAAGGATGGCTGTTCTGCCTGAGATGAGTGATATGCACTTAGTATATAACCTATGCTTCATTCCACACTGGGCATTGCCATTATTTATTCTGCCCATTGGAGTCTTTAAATTGATTGTGGAAGGTTAAAAGACCGTTTTAACTTATCTGTAGGGATAGAATTTTGGTTAGTGCTGTTCATTTTCCATTATCTGTTGAGACTCTAAAATCTCTCAGTGGGTATTTTATTTCATTGTCTCTTTAAGCCTAATAAATCCTGATCAGTTAATCAATAGTAGGTTTGCACCACCTTCGTCACCTTTTAGTAAATCTCTGAAGGGTAATGCGGAGCTAGAAATCAGAAAGATGTGCTCATTAGTCATTTGTGCTGTTGGGGATGCATAAAACTCTCATTTTAAAATGAATTATCCCTTTTGAGATAAGCAGAGGTAAACACATTTTCTTTTCTGTCACTCTCTATTTTGAGTGCGCTATTCCGATTTGCCGGTACCAAGTTAAAGAAAACAGAAATGAACAGATACATTTGTATGATTTCTCTCACCTGATATATTTGATGAATGAAGTGATGTGATTAAAATATTTAAGTTAATTGAAAGCTGTTTATCTTTTTTATTCTTTTTAATATATATGTATTATAAGCCTTCAAGAAATATGGTTGCTATTTTTAAAACGAAGAATTTGTGTTATAGACTTTAACCCGATGGGATGCACTTTTACAGTTTAGAATAGTAGTTCACTGTCTTAGGAGAGCCATTGGCAACATTTTACATAGAATGCCTCACCTCAGGCAGTTAAACAACTTGCTTGAATATGCAACACAGGACAGGCTTGGAGCTTAAGCTTTTGATTTGAAACCTAATTTATTTACTCCAAACCGTGTCACCTCTTTTTATTGAAGCACGCAAGTAAAGTCCAGTCATCTAGTTGAAAAATCCTTTGTCTGTGAAAAACGAATTCAAAATTATCTCTTACTCACAGTGCTAGACAAGGTTACTCACAGCTAAACGTGAAAAATGTCAAGTGGTATTTAATGATTGGATTTAAACCTATGAGGCAGTGACATTTGTTTTAGAATTACATTTCTAAGCACCTTTAGACAATATATCATACCCTAGTATCTTCTAAGGGAGTAAATTTGACAGCTAGAAGGCAAACATGAAATAGACGATAAGCAAGGGACTAGGTTTGTAGTTCTATCCCCAACACATAAAATAACGCTGGGCAAATGGAGGCCCGTCATATGAATATTGAGTGAATGAAAGAATGAATAGCATTTAAACAGCTAACCTATAAGAATGATTTATACAAAATCTCAGTTCCTTAGCAAATGAACTCTGCTATTTGGAAATGACTCATTGAGAGCTGATTTTCACCAGAGGATGTACTCTTTGTGTTCAAATAATTTAAATCTCTCATTAATTAAAAAAAATTACAAAATGGAATTAATGGATGATGCAAACTGGGGGATCTACCAATAATGCATTTATTTGATATGATGCCTATTTTTAACCCTTAGACATACTGAGAAAAATTAATACATTTGATTTTAATTGACATTTCTTCTTGATGGTTTACAATTAGGCTAAAAAAACAACAAGAAACTCTTTCCTTACTGGGAGCAAAAATTGTAATTCATTCAAACTTACAAGAACACATTATTGATATTCTCTTATTTGTAAACACATATTTCTGTGGCTCTATATCTAGATGTTTAGAAATTTCTACAATTGATGGATTGGACATGTTTTAAAATAATTCTGCTTTTGTTTCTGAAGTAAAATGGTTTCCAAATGCATTTTGACAAAAAGCTATTGACAATCTGCTGTGACATTTTTATTCTCAATTAGATATGAAGAGGGAGTTGTTTGCCTTGTGGGGAAAGAAGAACTTTTTCTCTACCTTTCCAGGTTCTTCTGGCTGGTCTAATAATTTAATCAACATGAGAGATTAACAAGAGAAAATAACAAAACTTAATTACATACATACATAAAGGAACCCCATATACATGAGGGTCAAAGAGCCCATATGCATGAAAAGCTCAGACACAGAATGATAAAATGAGATATATATGGCATCCTGAACCAAGGAATGAGGTAAGATGTTTTGGGGATTTAAAGGGGAAGAACGTCATTCACGGGATGAAAAGAAAAGCAGCTGTTCAGTAATTAGAAGTTTTCCTGTTCTATAGAGAGGTCATAAAAGTTTATCTCGGGTAATAACTCTCATTATGGGCAAGGCGGCCAACTTAGATTCTTCTATGTAGTTAAGGGAGGGGCAGAAGTTTCCCTTGAACCCACAGAGCCTCAATTGCCTTCTGCTTAAAATAAGCCACACGCCAGAGTGGCACATCTTGGGGAAGCCTGTTCTGAGTCCCTGAAGCCTCATCATATAATAGACACAAAGAATTATAGAATGTTGAATCTGAAATAGACCTCAGATAATCCGGTAAAGCCACTTCACTTTTACAAATGAAACAGAATGAGATCCAAAAAGATGATGTGACTTGCCCAAGATACAAAATTAGACACTAACAGAGCCAAAATTAGAAGGCAAAATTCTGCTTCATTTTGCATTAGACAACTCAATCACTATAGATACATAGCCCTTAAAAATTATACAGTACTTGTTTTATATATATATATTTTACTTCTTAAAAGAGTTTTATTAAAATTCACCTAATGCATAATATTATATTAGTTTCAGGTGTACACCATAGTTATTCAACATTTATATACCTAAAGAAGTGATCACCATGGAAGTGGTCCAGCAACCATCTGACACCATACCATACTATCACAATATTAGTTACTATATTTCCTATGCTTCATATTCTATCCCCATGACTTGTTTTATACCTGGAAATTTGAACCATTTATCCCCCTTCACCTTCCCCCCTTTTTAAATTGTTCAATTACAGTTGACACTCAATGTTATTTTACATTATTTTATATTAATTTCAGGGGTACAGCATAGTGGTTAGACATTTATATAACTTAAGTGATACTCCTGACTAGTCTAGTGCTTTCCTGATACTATACATAGTTATTACCATATGATTGACTACATACCCTATGATTTACTTTACATCCCCATGACTGTTTTGTGACTACCAATTTGTATTTCTTAATTGCTTCACCTTTTTCACCCTGCCACACAACCCACCTCCCACCTATCACTCCCATAAATCTAGTACCCATCTGACACATACATAGCTGTTACAATATTATTGACTATATTCCTTATGCTATACCCTATGTTTCCCCATGACTACTTTGTAACAACAAATTTGAACTTTTTAATTCCTACCCCTTTTTTACCCACCCCCCAACCTCCATCTGTGTGTCAACCATCAAAATATTCTCCTTATCTATGCATTTGTTTCTGTTTTGTTTGTTTATTTTGTTCTTTAGATTCCACATATAAGTGAAATGACATTGCATTTGTCTTTCTGTCTGACATACTTCACTCAGCATAATACCCTCAAGGTTCAACCATGCCACCACAGATGACAAGAACCCATTCCCTGGCCTGGCCAAGCAATATATCTATTGCTTATATGTACCATCTTCTCTTTATCCACTTATTCATTGACAGAAACCAAGCCTGCCTCTACATCATGGCCATTGTAAACAATGCTGCAATGAACATATGGATGCATGCATCCCCTCAAAGTAGTGTTTTGGGTTTCTCTGGATAAATACCTAGAAGTGGAAATACTGGGTCTTTCTTTGTCTCCTATTATAGCCTTTGTCTTAAAGTCTATTTTGTCTAGTATAAGTATTGCTTCCCCAGCTTTTTTTGTTTGTTTTAATTTTTATGAAATATAGTTTCCCCATCCCTTTACTTTCAATCTGTGTGTGTGTGTGTGTGTGTGTGTGTGTGTGTCTGTGTCTGTGTCTTTCGATCTGAAGTGAGTCTTTTATAGGCAGCATATGTAAGGGTCATGCTTTCTTATCCAATCAGCCACACTATCTTTTGATTGGAGCATTAAATCCATTTACATTTAAAGTAACTGTTGATAGATATGTAGTTATTGCCATTTTTATTCATATTTTTGATTTTTTTTTTCTTCTTAAAGAAATGCCTATAAGATTCCTTCTAATTCTGGTTTGGTGTTGATGAACTCCTTTAGCTTTTTCTTGTCTGGGAAGCTCTTTATCTGTCCTTCGATTCTAAATGCTGGGAATAGTAATCTTGGTTGTAGGTCCTTTCTTTTCATCACTTTGAATATTTCCTGCTAATCCCTTCTGTCCTTTCAAGTTTCTGTTGAGAAATCAGCTGCTAATCTTATGGGACCTCCCTTTTAAAATAATTATCTGCTTTACTCTTTACTGATTTTTAAGATTCTCTCCTCACCTACTCAATCATGTTGACTGGATGTCACTTTTTTTCTATATTTAATCCTTGTTTGACACTGTATAGATAGCGCCATGCTACTAAGTGCTGTCTAATCATAATCAAGGAAGCATGAAACCATGTTTTCTCTCTTAATAAAAGCATACTTCATATTCTGCAGTTATCTCTGGCTTTCTTTCAACTGCGTTGTTCACCCTGGCATTGGTTCCTCTGGGGTTACTTATACATGTCCACCCATAGTCCATAATTTTTCCCTCTTTTATAGAAAATACCTTGTTCCAAACTAAGCCATCATTCATCTGTTTATTGCCAAAGGCTTCCTGTACCTAGTCTCCCTGCATCTACTTCTGTAAAACAAGATAAGTCAAAAAAGTTTTCTACTATGCTGAAAACCTTCCAGCGATTCCTTATTTCTCTCTGACTCTAAACCAAAGTCCCTACTATGACCTCCGAGTTCAAACCCCTCATTGTCTTATCTAACTTGTTCTCTTCCCTTCCCTGCTCAGTTAGTCTACTCTGGCCTCACTGACTTCCCTTCTGTCACCGGGATACACCAGCTTCATCACATGGCATAGTCTGTGCATTGATTCCTTCTCTCTGGAATGCTCTTCCCACACATACATTTTCAAGACACACTCCCTCACCTCTTTCAAGTCTTTTCTCAAATGCTATTTCTCAGTGAGGTTATTCCTGGCCACCCTGTTTAGGTTGCTAACTTCCTAGTCCTCCTTACCCTCTTCTTTGTTTTATTTTTGATAGGACTATGATGTTTTAACATACTAAATGACTTACTTACATATTTTGATTTTTGTTGTTTCTTTCTCCACTAACTAAACTAAACAAAGGTGCCATGACACAAATTTGTGTCTGTTCTGTTCACTGATGTATCCATAGTACCTAGAAGAATGTCTGACTACATCCTCAAGACTCATGAAACATTTATTGAATGAACAAATGAATCCTCCAAGAAGAGTGGAGAGGAAATATCCATTTGTGGAAGGGTAGATGTATCTCACAGACACAGCTAGTTCAGATTCTTCTTTCCCTTATGGATATATATTACTAAGTACAGCTGCCATGACGTCCAGCTGTGACCACAGACTTATCCATAAGGCCCATAGCAAAATGAAACCAGGTTGTCAAGACATCATTCAAAGTTCAGGGATAATAGGCAGGGTTACATAAAGGAGATACTTTATAATTAGCTTCCTAGGTTTTCTTTTCAATTGTTCACTGGGCCTTGCTCAGAAAAAATTGGCTGCCATTCCCCTGCTACTTCCTTGCTAATAGAATCTCTTTGGTGGCTATAGTCTCAGACTAAACCAGGCATTTATATTGATTATTTTATTTCAATTACGATACTAGCATTTTCCTTGCCAGTGACTGATTCACAAGCAGCAATGAAACACTGGTTGATGGAAGATGAAAGTTGAGTCAGTAGAGACAGCATCCAGGAATAGTCTCCAGCTATTTAAAAAGTATGCAAGGAGGTTACATGCTCTTCCCCAAACTGCTCACTGCCCCTACTTTATGAAATTAAGTGTTGTGATTTTTGCAAGTACAGTTAATCCTTGAATAATATGGGTTTGAACTGTGCAGATCCACTTATACACAGATTTTTTTTTTTTTCCCCGGTAAATACCTGTGCTGTTTTCAATCCATGGTTGGGGGTCCACACATGCCGAATGCTAACTGTATGCATTGATTTAGCACCTTTTTCTACAGGAGACTTTGGTGTCTGCAAAGGACGTGAAACCAATCTCCCATGGTTTCCAAGAGACAACATAAGTTTTGGGGGACTCAAAAGATATACCCTAATTTTTGACTGTTCAGGAGGAGGTCGGCATCTCTAACCTTTTCATTGTTCAAGGATCAACCATACAGGATCATATTGCATTCATAAAGGGAAAAACCAAGGACCTAAGCCAACCTTGTGAGGATGACAGAGGGAATGACAATGATCACAGTAAGAAACGTTGTCCTTGATTACGTTGTCAATCCCCTGATTCAGCCTGCAATTGACTTATCTCCAGGCTTCTCATATTGTGAAGTAATACATTTTGTCAATTGTTTGAGACATTTGAATTGATTTTTTTCTTTTAGTTAAAACCAAAATCATTCTCATTGACAGGAAATGATCTAGGGACTCCCAAAATCCCCACACTATTCCACTGCTCTTTCCTAATAGCAGAGATATTCTTCCCTTACGCATATTAGTATATTCCCTGAAAATTCAAGCCAAAGAGATAAAGTTCGGTGTGTGTGTGTGCGTGTGTGTGTGTGTGTGTGTGTGTGTGTACGCGCTGTAGGGGCAGTGATCTCTTCCAAATTCAAACTTTCACTTCCCAGAATCTGACTGTCCTCATGGCATCGCCAAACCCTATGGCCCCAACAAGGCAGCCGGGACATATATCCAAATTCACTATATACAGAAGAAGCACCACCCAGTTTTTCTTTCTTTCTTTTTTTTCCCCCTGGTGTTTAACAAGTTGTAGCCTGACTATTGCTCAAGGAAATTTTTAGGTCCTTCGAGTCTGAAAGCATATATTCAAGCCAATGAACTGATATGGGTACATTCTGAACTAACATTTGTTTACCACTCAAGGCCAGAGTCTGCAATGAAGGCAGGAGGTTTTCCTGTGAGATAAAACATTTAACTATCACATTCAAGAATGCTATCTAAAATTAAGTGGGTAAAAGGCAGCCTACAGAATGGGAGAAAATATTTATGTATCATATATTTGATTAAGGGTTAATATTCAAAATATATTAAAAAAACTCATACATCTCAAGAGACAAAAAGCAAAAAATTCATTTTAAATATGGACAAAGGAACTGAATAAATATTTTTCCAAAGAAGACATACAGATAGCCAAAAAGTACATGATAATGTGCTTAACATCACTAATCATCAGGGAAATGCAAATCAAAACTACAACGAGATGTCATTTCACACCTGTCACAATGGCTATCATCAAAAAGACAAGAGGTAACAAGTGTTGCAGAGGCTGTAGAGAGAGGGGAATCCTTGTGCCCTGTTTGGGAATGTAAATTGGTGCAACCACTATGGGAAACAGTATGGAGGTTCCTGAAAAAATTAAAAGTAGAATCACAGTATGATTCAGGAATCCCACTCTGGGTCTACACACAAAGAAAATGAAAATCCTATCTTGAAGATATACCTGCAGCCCCCAGTTCATTGAAGCACTATTCATAGTTGCCAAAATATGGAAACAGTCAAAGTGTCTGTCAATGACTGAATGAAGGACATGCAAAGGAAGGACATCTTGACATTCTGACAACATAGAATGGACCTTGAGGGTATTATGCCAAGTGAAGTAAATTGGAGAAAAATATATACTGTATGATATCACTTATATGTGGAATCTAAAAAGCAAAACTCACAGAAATAGAGACTAGAATGGTGGTTGCCAGGGCTGTGGTGTGGGGAAAAAGGGGAGATATTGGTCAAAGAGTACAAACTTCCAATTATAAGATGAATCAATTCTGGTGATCTAATGTGCAGCATGGTGATTATGGTTAATAATGTTGTAATATATACTCAAAAGTTACTAATAGAGTAGATCTTAAATAGTCTCACTATAAAAAATAAGTTATGTGAGGTAAGGCAGGTGTTAGCTAGTGCTATGGGAACAATCAGTTTGTAATATTTAACTATATGAAATTATCACATTGTACACCTTAAACCTACACAACATTATTATGTCAATTATATCGCAGTAAAGCTGGAAAAAAATAAAATGGACGGCCTTTATTATTTTTTTCCCAAAAAGAAGTCTATGGAGGGAAAAAACAGTTGAGAAAGTTGATAGGCCTGATTTGGGGTTATATCACCCATGTTAAGCAAGACAGCATATTTATGGGGAGGACGTGCGGGTATGTGAAGTGATCTACAAAGTCTCTCACTATTTCTTTGTATCTGTATGTGCTAGATCTATGACTAATGTGGAAAAAAACTATAGTTGACACTTAGGTAGAACATGCAAATGATAAAGAAAGTGCAAATCAGAGGACAGCTGCAATCAGGATCTCATACCCATAATACTTCATAACGGAACCAGGCTTTTATTGTAAGCATTTTCATATAAAGTTGGGTTTTTTTTTAAAGTGCCAATTTCCCTAAGAAAAGCACTGTGCAACTACAATGGAACCTGAATGAGTTTATCAATTCCTTTCTTCTCTATCAAGAAGAAAGAAGACTGAATCCAAAATCTGGGAGTAGGGCTGGTAGTAGGGGGGACATTGGCTGGGTTGGCTGAAAACTTAAAGGAAAGTGGGCAGGTTGGAAGAGAGCTAGCTATGATTACATTCATTTTATACATGTGGTTACTGATCTGAGACGTTATCCTGCGAGGCTCTGAGTGACAGAGCCTAGATATGCACTTACCTCTAGTCAAAATCAAAATCCATTAGATTAGTTCCTATACCAAAGTCAAATTGACATGAAGGTTAATTATATTCAATGTTGTTGAACTGCCTACCTTCCTTTTGTTTTTTGTCTCTTAAAGAAGAAATGAACAAGAGATTAACAAATCATAGTAAATAATTTTTAAAAAAGCAGTATAGCATGGAGGTTTATAATACTAAGTGATTTGGGACAGCTTGTCTCTGTTCCTCAGTTTCCCCATCTAAGAAAACAAAAGAGCTACAAATGTTTGCATCCTAGGGTTGTTGTGAGAATCAAATGAGGGCTTAGAACACTGCCTGGCATGCAGAAAGCATTCAGTAAAGGTTTTGCCATTGTTGGAGTTATTTGCTTGATTCAGATTCTGTGTCCTATTTTTCTTCAACTCATCAAAACGTGTTTATTTTTAAGTAAATTTTATTTTAATTTTGGGGGATAGTTTTGAATTTTTAAAAAATATTATACATATGTTAAATACAATAAAAAGCAAAACTTCAAGAAAATTAAAGTTCCCATTTTCTGAACTTCCAGTCAAGATGGTGGAGTATGTAAACCCTGTGCTCCTCTCCTCCCACAGCCACATCAAAATTACAACTAAACTACAGAACGACCATCATTGAGAACCATCTGAAGTCTGACTGAACAGAAGTCCTATAACTAGGGATACACAGAAGAAACCATGGAGAGACTGGTAGGGGGGCAGAGACCCAGAATAGGCTGGTTCCACACCTACATACAGTGGTTAAAAATAGGGATATTTCCACTGCACTGGTTTTCCCTGAGGAGTGAGAGGTCCCAGACCCACACCAGACTCCTCAACCCAGGGTTTCAGTGCCAGGGAGATAAGTGGCTGAAAGAACAGAACAAAACTCCAGAAAAAGAATGAAATGAAATGGAAATAAGCAATCTACCAGATGCAAAGTTCAAAACACTAGGTGTAAGAATGTTCAATGATCTCAGCGAAAACTTCAACAAAGAGATACGAAACATAAAAATGGAAATCAAAAACATAAAAAAGAACCAGTCCGAAGTGAAGAATACAGTAACTGAAATGAAGAACACATTAGAGGGAAATAACAGTAGATTAGATGAAGCAGAGGATTGAGTCAGTGATTTGGAAGACGACATAGCAGAAAACACCCAATCAGAACAGCAAAAAGAAAAATGAATCCAAAAAAAATGAGGACAGTTTAAGGAGCCTCTGTGGCAACATCAAATGTACCAATATTTACATTATAATGGTACCAGAAAGAGAAAAGAGAAAGCAAGGAATTGAAAACCTATTTGAAAAAATAATGATGGAAAACTTCCTTGACCTGGTGAAGGAAATAGACATATAAGCCCAGGGAGCGCAGAGAGTCCCAAACAAGATGAATCCAAAAAGGTCCACATTAAGTCACATCATAATTAAAATGCCAAAGTTAAAGAAAAAGAGAGAATCTTAAAAGCAGTAGGAGAATGGCAGCTAGTTATTTAAAAGGGAGCTCCCACAAGGTTGTCAGCTGATTTTTTCAAAGAAATTTTGCAGGCCAGAAGGGATCGGCACAAAATATTCAAAGTGATAGAAAGCAAGGAACTGCAACCAAGATTACTCAACCCAGCAAGGCTATCATTTAAAATTGAAGGAGAGATAAAGAGCTTCCCAGACAAGTGAAAACTAAAGGAATTCATCACCACCAAACCAGTATTACAAGAAATGTTAAAGGGACTACTTTTAGTAGAAGAAGCAAAATATTTTTAAAAATATAAAGAATAATATGGCAATAACTACGCATCTATCAACAACTACTTGAAGTGTAAATGGACTGAGAGCTCCAATCAAAAGACAAAGGGCAGCTGGATGAATAACAAAACAAGACCCTTACATACACTGTCGATAAAGAGACACACTTCAGATTGAAAGACACACACAGACTGAAAGTTAAGGGATGGAAAAAGATATTTCATGAAAACCGAAACTGAAAAAAGAAAAGTTGTGGTAGCAATACTTATACTAGACAAGATAGACTATAAAACAAGGGCCATAACAAGAGACAAATAAAAACCCAGTAATTTAACTTCCAAAGAAACCCAAAACACTAATTTGAAGAGACGTGTGCATCCATATGTTCATTGAAGCATTGTTTGCAATGGCCAAGAGATGAAAACAACCTAAGGATCCATCAGTGAATGAATGGATAGAGAAGTGGAACATATATACAATGGAATATTACTCAGCCATAAAAAAGTGTTAAATCTTGCCATCTGCAAAAATGCGAATGGACCTAGAGAGTTATGTGCTGAGTGAAATAGGTCAGACAGAGAAAGACAAGTGCCATGCTGTTTCACTTATGTGTGGAATCTAAAAAAACAAAATAAAGGAAGACACGAAACAGAAACAGACTCATAGATACGGAGAATATTGTGATGGTTGCCAGATGGTACAGGGGCTGATGTGAAAGGTGAAGAGGGGAAGGGATTAAGGGGGAGGGATTAAGAGGTACAAATTGGTAGTTACGAAAGAGTCTCGGGGATGTAAAGTACAGCATAGAGAATAGTCAGTAATATTGTAATAACTATGCATGGTGTCAAATGGATACTAGAGTTACCAGGGTGATCCATTCATAAATTATATAAATGTCTAACCACTATGTTGCACACCTAAAACTAATATAATACTGTATGTCAACTGTAATTGAAAAAAAAATAAAGTGCCCATCTTCTTTGTTCAATATCACTTCTCACTACTTAGAAGTGGTTGTGTGTGTGTATTTATATTTATATTTAACTACTATATGTATATATAAATATATAATTTTAGTCACCTCCATTTCTTTTCCTGAATTGTTACTTTGCTCTTCATAATATGTGGCTACCAATGACCATGAAAATGACTTGACACATTGCTTATCTTACAACAAACTAGCTCTAAGGACAGATTTAAATGTGTCAAAGGTACACTCTGAGCATATAGTATGAAGTGCCTGGGTACATATCTCTCCATCTGCAAACTTCCATGCTAAGGTGCAAAGAAAAGCATTTTTCATGCTAGCTGATGGTCACAAGTGGGAATAAAATTATCCCAAACTGGCACCGGCTATGTCCTGAAAAGAGTGAACCAACAACAAAAAGTCTGTACTGCAAATCCTAGGTCCTCACTCTCCCTATCCGTTTTTTTTCCCCCTTTCTCCACCCCCACACACATGTTGTTAATCCAGGGCAATCTACTTAAAATCAACTCCAAGGGCAGAGACAATAAGTGAGAAGATGAGGGAGAATGGGGTTGTTGCAAAGAAGGAAGTGGGAAATGTGGAGGCTGCCTGGGTTGCCTTGGTAATACAAAGGAGACAGTCAAGGGGGAAGGAGTTATATGCTGATGCTAATTGGTTTCCTAATTACATCTATTGTGCTGAACTGCCTGCTTCTGGTAGTTCACCATTCTGAGTCCTTAAGGTGTTCTTGAGTTTCCCTTACCGTGCGTCCCCACCCCATCTAATTGTATCCCCTCTTCCAGTCCCCAGGCTCAGTTATCAGAGTGCTAGTTTGGCAAGGCACTGAGGAAGGCTCTGTTGTAACTGACTGTGTAAGGTTTTAGAAATCCTGTAGGAAAATATTTCCCTGCTGGAGTTTGCTGGAATGTTGCTTTGCTGCTCAACCATGGATTTACAGCTAAAAAAAGCAGCTGAAAAACCAGAGAAAGTAAATCTGAACGAAAGTTCCCACAGTAAAATTCAGGCTGCAAATGATTCACCAGGAAAAAATAAAATACTGAGCTGTTCCCTCTGGAATTTAGTGTACCTTCATTTGGAAATTTGCCTGGATTTAGGGCTTTGAGATTTGCTCCCTTGCTCCCCCTGGTGGGCATTTCATTCAATTACAACAAAAATCACAGTTTAAGTGCATCCAAGTATTACAAAAGGACCTACTGGTGAATTATGGTTCTTTATATCCCCTCATCACTGACATGAAGTATTAGCTTCCATCACTCTTGCATGTGGGAAAAATTAACAAAGACATTACATAGCATGCAGTTTCAAATGATATGTGGACATATTCATAAATCATGCAACGTATTTAAATATTTCAAAAGTGATATATATGAGATCTATGTTTAAGTTAAGTTGCTCACGGTAATTTTTTTTTATTTATTTCTAGTCATATTATCTCTTTCCCTTTCATCTTTTTACAAACAGGGTCTATGAAATGGCAGTCTTTCTTCAGTCTATTTTTGTTTCCCTTAATTATTTTTATTCCCTTGATTTAAACATTTACTGTCCCCGGTTGTTCCATCTCTACTAGTTTTCTAAGAGTTAGAGTTCTATTTTGTTCCAACTCTTGCATTTTAGCAACAGACCTCTTCTGAATTCTCACCTGGTGTTTCTGTATTTCTTAAGCACTGACACATTTCACTGTTCAGAGCTCAAATTGGCTCCTGGAAAGCAGTAGAAGGCAGGCCAGGCTGTCTCTAGGCTGCTCAGTGTCTGTCCTGCTTTGTATTTGGTCATAAAGTATGGCAGATTTCTCTCAGTGGAATTTTTTTCCCCCTATGGAAAAGTTTAATCACTGTACACACTGAAAAAAACATTCCCTGCAAAAGAGCAGACTCCACACCATTCCTAGTCTTTGGTCTCCCATCAGTGTTTTCCCCTTTTGTAAGCATATGAAATTCCTTGCAATCATCAGTGACGGTAATGGGAAAGGGAGAAAGGAGAAGGCTTTGGCTTGGATCCCTGATGATTATGACGGACTAGCTATAAATATATCTGAAACCTAGACCCATTGCAGGCTCTGTGATGTCAACACAATATTAATTTTGCCTTTGTATCTTGTCACAATACATAACAATACAGGGTGATTCATAATGTGAGAATTGTGAAGGGGAGCAGAATTTCTCACCCCAAAATATGCTCTGTTGGCATAAAGATTATTTTAAAAACTGCAGACATAGGAAAACCTCTGAAAACTGAGTAAAAGTTATCCTTTTGTAAGAGACATTTACATTTATAAGGAAGATCTCCATTTGTAAGGATGTCTTCCTCTCTGTACTATGAAGAGGGGGATGGCTTTAAGTTTCTAGAAACTCTTTTTTATGGACTAAGCACCTGACTTAAATTTGCATAACAATTTTACCCTTGTTTATTGTTCTTTTCCTGGTACCCTCGCATAACTGACCTCTCCCCATCTCAACACCTTTTGTCTTTAGCTGGAGTTGTTATTTAAGGTGATAACTGGTCATTTTGGGGGAGTTACTCAGTTTTCCTGGGTCTCTCCCATGTATATAGGAGATATACCTGTTATTAAACACGTGTTTGTTTTTCTCCTGTTCATATGTCTTGTATTATAGTGGGGGGTAGGGGAGTGTCTCAGACAAGAGCATGGAAGGGTAGAGGTAAAATTATTTTCCCTCCCCTAAAATTGCAAAGCAGTATCCATTACACTTCAACACAGGTGTGAAAAGTCCTGGCTGCCATGTTTGTTTGCTTTTTTAATAAAACAAAATTGGAGAGGGATGTGAGGCTCCTCAATTGTATTCCAAGTCTGGGATGAATGAGAGATGTTCTCCCATCTCTATGTGTATGAGTGATATAAGTAAGAAGACCCTCCTGGGAGAGAGATGTGTTTGAACCATTTCAAAGCTTCAGTTATCAGAAGGGTAAAATGATTCTGAGAAAAACATGAAAGAGTCACTGAATTTGTATCTCACTCAGGGTTTCATAGATTTGTGCTGAATCCTAAGAGAGATGGCTAGGAATTTAAAAAGTATAAAAAAATAAATAATCAAAAATACTCTGAAAAATCTTCAGAGCAGTGGAATACAAGACATCATTGTTGCTATGAAGGTAACTGAGGAGAGAGCAAGGCGCATTTTCTCTTTTACTGGTTATTACTTAGAGGAGAAGATCCACACAGAAGATTTCAAAGCACTCAACAGAGTAGCACATATGGTGGCAGAGACTGGCAGTGGTACAAAAAAATTTAAAAAATCAAAGTCTAACTTGCTGAGAGCTTGGGGGACAGTGGAAGAGCCATCACATAATTCCTCTGGTGGCAAACATTAATAGAACAGTGGGTCAGGGTGGAGAAAAGGAAACAGCAGACTTCATGGTGGCTGACAGGAATGGCTCATGAGCATACATGCAAACACCTCAAGAGTTCCCAAAAATCATGGAGAGGAACACTTTTTAGGGAATGAAGACCTTGTATTAATAGGTTAGGATTTTGTGTTAAGCAATTTCTGTTCATGGTAATTAATTTGTACTCTGGGAGAATAGGGATGGCAAAAAAAGTGAGTTCTATATTTCCATTTGTCACTCATCTACAAATGTTTGTCGATGAATATTTATTTAGTCTCAACTCTGCTCCAGGAAGGTTGTGAGAAGCTGCAATATTGTAGTAAATGAAACAGGCGTGGCCCTTACAAATGGTAAACAAATAATGAAAAGAAAATAAGTTAATTACAATTGGGCTAAGGGATACAGATTTTGCTCAAACCAAATAGGGGGAAATAGATAACCTGAAGACCTTGTTTTATTGTATCCAGTCTGAATTACTCATTGTGTTCATCTATGTTTCCTTTGAAGCACTTACAGGCATTTGAGGTTGTGATCTCCCTCATATAAGTCAGTTTTCACAGCATAGAAGAGGATGGAAATGTACACAGAGGGATGAGAGGGCCCCATAACAGAGTTCAAAGTCTTGATATTTTCAGATGATATGAATCTTACTGAGGTGTATTTTATTGTGCTACATGGTCAGACCCTATCAGGAAGGGAGCCAGCAGAAGATGAGAAGAGAAAGCTAGAGAAACAGACATCAAGAAGGCAAGACACAGAATAGCAGAAAAAAAAAAAAGATGTTGGAATTTCTCCAGAATGAATGGAAAAGGATGAGAACACACACACACACACACACACACACACACACACACACTCACACACACACACACATACACACTCACATACACATAATGGTCCCCCAATAATATCTATTTAAGAATATTGAAAAATGGTCACTGCAATATTTTTGCCATGTTTACTAAGCTCATTGTAGAGCTCATGCTATTATAGTTGTAATCACTAACAAGAAAACTTATGACAGTTTTCAAAAAATAAACCCTCTCTTTTCTGACACAATGAAGGAAAGGGGTGTTCTGGTTAGTTAACTATTTTAAGAAATAAAGAATCACTATCACCCACATTAATATATCATATATACCATAAATGTATTTCCACACTTCAAACTTGTGAAAAAGATGCCGAGTCTTTTGCAGAGGAGGTAGCTGCTTCCACTGTACCCACGTTTTAAAATATTTTTATTCTCAGGCTGCCTCAGGCATTAAACTTCTCTTATTCCTTAGGCTTAGAGTAGCACAGCAAATATAAAGTATAAATATCCTACCTTGACATCCCATATACTTTCAACACCTGAGGGTGATTATACAACTATCAATTACCAAAAGCAAGTGCAAGTGTCAAGGGAATGTATACATCGAGATGATAAAATAACAGGTAATAGCTGCCTTGACTATAATGTTTGTGTGCATATATTCGTGTATCATGTAAGAAGCTGTAAGTATTCACTTATTTAATGTATTTCAAAGAAAAATAAATAGTAGAAGGTCATGAGGTAGATTCAAAACCTAGCTGACCTGGCTACTACACTATTGTGAGAGAGGAAGAAACTTTCCTCTACCCTTCTAGTTTCTTCTGGCAAGTCTAACAATTCAATCGACATGAAACAGACGGACAATAGAAAATCAACTTTAAATACATGTGTCTGTATGGTAATCCCCCATACATGAGAGGTTCTAAAACAGAAAGGGAAAATAGGGTGTATGTGTATTCTGAGCAAAGGATGCCATAAGGCACCTGGGTGCTTCAAAGAGGATGACAGTCACTTGCAGGACAATAAGAACAGATATTCAGTAATTAAATGGTTGTCCTGACCTACAGATAGGTCTTTAAAAGTTATCTCTGATAATAACTCTTATCATGGGCAAGGCCCCAAGTTTAAATTCTTTCAGGTTAAGGTGAAAATTCCTTGTGAGTCTGTAGGTTCTTGATTGCCTTCAGCTCAAAATAATTCACATGTTGAAGTGGCACATCTTGCAAAGGCCTCTTCCGAACCCCTTCCCTATCAAGAGATATAATCTGTTTTTCCTCCTCTGTGTACCTGTGCAGTCCTTATGATTGGTTTGGCTAACAGAATATTGTGGGGATGACGCTGTGCCAAGTCTGGGTATAGCCATGGACTCAGCTTGACAGCTCCTCTCTCTTAGAAGCCAGCAACTACATGAGAAGAGTGAGCGCCCTGATATCATCATGCTGTGTGTGAGAAGTCAAAGCCACATGGAAAGGCCCTAAAGAATGTGAGGTATAGAGAGAGATAAGCCAAGGGGCACCAAGACACCAGACCATGAGTGAAGAAGCCATATTAGAAGTGTATCCTCTGGTCCCAGCTGACACCAGTGGATCAGAAACACACCTCTCAGCTAAGACTTTCCAAATTCTTGATGCACACAATTGTGTGCTAAGGTTTTTAGCCTTTCATTTGGAATGGTTTGCTATGCATCACTTGATAATGAGAACACTCTCTAATAGGCTTGTTTAGAAAAGAAAACAAAATAAGATATGTGGAATGCTACGTATTTGATACTTTATACATCCTTGGTAAACTGTAAAAAAAAATTGTATTGTAAAAGTTGAAATAAATAGAGCATTTCAAAAAGGAGTCAGAGCTACCATATCAGAAAAAACTACCTTGCATATCTTGATCCTTAAACCTTTGGAATATTTGAACTGGGAAAAACAACCTTTGGACTGGGCCAAACCAATATCATGTTATAAACAATTATTTATAAAGCCAGCAGTATGGCAGATGTCCTGACCACAAGGACTGATGATTGTGGAGTCTATCTGAAGATAGACAGTAACCAACCATGTACAGCTAAAGAGTAACTCAGTTTTACAGCATCAATAGAAATGCTTTTTTTTAAACATGTAATTAGTCTTTCCCTATTATCATAAAAACCCCTTGCCTTCACCCTGTAATCGGGACACAATTTTGGTTTCTGCCTGAATCGTGCTCTCTGAATTGCAATTCTTTGATCCCATATGAATGCTTATTGCCTCTCATTTTGGTTTCTTTTAAATTTTAGATGAACAGTAACATAATTATTTGCATATTTCACTACAGTTTACAAAGGATTTTAAAAAATGCAATCCTTAAAATTTCTCTATGAGGCAAAATTATCACCTTCACTTTATGAATGAGAATTTAGACAGAGAAGATAAATGATGGGTCCAAGCTACCACTTGCTGTGCCAGAAATAACACCCGGTCTTCTAATTCTCAGCCAGAAGCCCACCCATAGCTGTCCTCTAGAAAAAATTAATTTTGTCTTCCAGGCTTTGAGTAGACTATGGGATTTCCACACTAAGTAAACAGCAGCTAATCTTTTCTCTTTTCTTTTACCCAGTACCTTATTTTACATTGCAGGGAAAAGATTTATAAGGAACATCTCTACGATGAATCCACGAAACCCCTGAATTAGGATCTATTTCCAAAATAAATAGAAGGCAAATCAAGGATATTTCTATGTTGCAGTAAAGTACTTGTGGCACAAGAAATGTGATTTAAACCAAGTTAATTTTCCAGTTAGGACTTATAATGCCTACATTACAGTAAGAGTAAATGGATTTATAAACGTGCACGTATTCACATGTATATCTATTTAAGTTTTTTTTTAAAGAACAAATTATAGTTTTTTTCTCATTGTGCATTTATTAAACTGCAGCATTCAGTCTGATTCTATAACTTCTTGAAAAATTTGCTCGGCAATCATTTGAGATTCAAATAACATGGAGGTGAGCAGTGGCAGTCCCTCACCAAGCACTTCACCCAAAGATACTCAAATGCATAGTCATCAATGACATCTGCTAGGATTTACTGTCAGTATGATGTATGTGATACTCTCATTACTGAATAATAGTAACCACTTTCCAGCTCCTCTCTAGTTTCATGCCATTTCCTCCAGATGCTACGTGACAGCAGCACCAAACCTGATATAACCCATGCCCTTGTGAACTTGTTATCATTCATGGGGAGGAGGACATCAAGAGAGAATCATGAAGAAACATGCATACATACTTATGAAATATATATGAAGCTTTCTAGTTCACGCATAAAAACTATATACCTACTAGTCAAACTTCTCTAAAATTGTATTTCAAGAAGAGACAAGTATTGCAAATCATCACATATTTCTTTTATTTTTCCTTTAAGTCATCTTTAAGTGACTGAAAGGTATTACTCCTTTCAAATACCAAAAGGAGCTTCAGCATCTCTTGGCATGAAGTATCATGCAATTACGGAAAGAAGACGGAGGGAGGAGAGGTTTAGCATTAGTACCCCCTCAAAATAATCTCGATTTGAAAAGAATGCAATACTTCGTTCTAAGCATACATGAGCTACAGTTACTTGATCATTTTATTTAACTAAACAAAATTATATATTTTAGAACCCTGTTGATTTAAAAAAGGACTAATACAACTCACATGCTGCCCTCTAAATTATTATAATTTACATAATACTTGTAAAAAGTGTATTACCACTTTAACAAAATACTTTCCTTCTTTGGGAAAGTTTTCTTTATCCACTCCTCCCTCGTTCCTAACCTACACACAGACACATCCCAAACGAGAACTGAGCTATTTTACCACTCCTTGGCTTTCCAACTCCTTTCTTACCCTTTGATGCCTTTTCCATTCTTCCAGTTTCTAGTTCTTTAAATCTCAAAACCCCAGATTTGTATGCTCAGTTTGTGAGCTCATTCTCTAGAACTTAATGTAAGTGCAGGCATACCTCGTTTTATTGAGTTTTACTTTAATGTGCTTCACAGATATTGTGCTTTTTATAAATCGAAGTTTTGTGGCAACCCTGTGTCAAGTAAGTTGATCAGTACCATTTCTGTTTTGATACTTTTTAACAACATTTCAAACCTTTTATTATTGTTACATTTGTTACAGTGATCTGTGATCAGTATTTTTGATGTTACTGTTGTAATTGTTTTGGAGCACCACAAACCATACCCACATAAGACAGCAAACTTAATTGATAAATGTATCTGTTCTGACTTATCCACCTACTGGTTATTTCCCCCATCTCTCTCCTTTTCCTGGGGCCTTCCTATTTCCTGAGACACAACAATACTACAATTAGGACAGTGAATAACCATATAATGGTCTCTAAGTGTTCAAGTGAAAGGAAGAATCAAATGTCTCTCAACTTTAAATAAAAAGATAAAAATAATTAAGCTTAGTGAGGAAGGTGTGTCAAAAGCCAAGACAGGCCCAAAGCTAAACAGCTAAGTTGTGAATGCAAAGGAAAAGCCTTCAAAGGAAATTAGAAGTGCTACTCTAGTGAACACAAACATGATAAGAAAGTGAAATAGACTTACAGCTGATATGGAGGAAGTTTGAGTGGTCTGGATAGAAGATCAAACCAATCACAACATTCCTTTAACCCAAAGCCTAATTCAGAGCAAGGTCCTTACTCTCTTTGATTCTATGAAGCTGCGAGATGTCAGGGAGCTGCAGAAGAAAAGTTTGAAGCTAGCAGAAGTAGTTGGTTCATGAGGTTTAAGGAAAGAAGCCATCTCTATAACATAAAAATGCAAGGTGAAGCAGCAAGTGCTAATGGAAGAACTGCAGCAAGTTATCCAGAAAATCTAGTTAAGATAATTAATGAAGGTAGCCACACTAAACAACAGATTTTCAATGTAGACAAAACTGCCTTATGTTGGAAGAAGATGTCATCTAGGACTTGTATAGCTGAAGAGGAGAAGTCAATGCCTGGCTTCAAAGCTTCAAAGGACAGGCTGACTCTCTAGTTAGGGATTAATGCAAATGGTAACTTGAAGTTGAAACAAATGATCATTTACCATTCCAAAAATCCTAGGACCTTTAAGAATTATGATAAATATATTCTGCCCGTGCTCTATAAATGGAAAAGCAAAGACTAGATGCCAGCATGTTTATTTACATCATGATTTACTGATCTTTTATGCCCATTGGTGAGACCTACTGCTCAGAAAACACACACACACACACACACAAACAAAACAAAAAACAAACAAACATTAATTCAAATATTATTGCTCATGGACAATGTACTTGGTCACATAGCTCTGATGGAGATGTATAACAAAATTAATGTTGTTTTCATGCTTGCTAGCACAATACTCATTCTACAGATCATGGATCAATATTTGATTTCAAATTTCAAGTCTTATTATTTAGGAAATATATTTTGTAAGTCTATAGCTGCCATAAATAGTGATGGATGTGGGTCAAGTAAATTGGAAAGTTTTCACCATTCTAGATGCCATTAAGAACATTTGTGATGCATAAGAAGAGGACAAACTATCAGCATTAAAAGGAATTTGGAAGAAGTTGATTCCAACACTTATGGATGACTTTGAGGGGTTAAAGAATTCAGTGGAGGAAGTAATTGCAGACATGGTGAATACAGAAAGAGAACTAGAATTAGAAGTAAAACCTGATGATGTGAATGAATTGCTGCAATCTCAAGATAAAACTTTAACAGGTGAGGAGTTGCTTCTTATGAATGAACAAAGAAAGCAGTTTCCTCAAGTGGAATCTACTCCTGGTAAAGCTGTGCTGTGAAAATTGTTGAAAACAAAGAATTTAGAATATTATATAGACTTAGATGATTAAGCAGTGGCAGGGTTTGAGAAGACTGACTCCAGTATTGAAATAAGTTCTACTGTGGATCAAAAGCTGTCAAACAGCATAGCATGCTACAGAGAAATCATTTGTGAAAGAGTCAATTGATGCAGCAAACTTCGTTGTTGTCTTATTTAAGAAATTGCCAGTTACCACAAATGTGAGCAACCACTACCCTGATTAATCAGCAACCAGCAACATTGAGGTAAGACCGTCCACCATCAAAAAATTACAACTTGCTGAAGGTTCAGATGATGGTTACCATTTTTTTTTTTTTTTAGCAAAAAGTACTTTTAAATTAAGGCATTACATTGTTTTTTAGACATAATATTGTTGCACAGTAAATAGGCTACAGTATAGTGTAAACGTAACTTTTATATGCACTGGGAAACCAAAAAAAAAAAAAAAGAAGAAATTGTGTGACTAGCTTTATTGCAATAATTGCTTTATTGTAGTGGGCTGGAACAGAACCTACAATATCTCCAAGATATGCCTGTATAGGTGCTTCTTTAAAAAAAAAACCTATATGAAAGTCATCATGCACCATATATATATATATATATATATATATATATATATACCTATATATCTATCTATATATATAGATATATATATATATATATATATATATATATAGATATATCTATATAAAATATCCAAACTAAGTAACTAAGTTTCTCATGCCCTAAGTGCCTAAACTCACATTAGTGGGTATCAGCACTATCCTAAAAACAAATGAGGACAGGAATAGTTGACATATTATATCTGTATTCCTGTTCCTGTCATTGGTGTAGTGAAATACTAGAGACCAAGTCACTAAACCCAACCTATTTATCTATAGATAAACAAGCCAAATCCTGGTTATGTAAATGGAGTGAATACATATCCTATTTGGAGGTTAAAGATAACAAAAGAGAAGTAATTCTAAGTCAAATAATTAGTGTCAATTTTTTTCCCTAATATTTGTAGATACAATGGTTATGAGATTTACCTTATCTTCTGTGTACTTTACTATGACTTTGTTCAAAGGAGAAAGTAAGTGGGTCATAGCTTAGAGCACCACTTGGCATCCTGTCTCCTACTCAGTTATTAAACATCTATAATCACTGAGGCTGTATCAGTGGGCATTAATCCTGGCTGGACAAGAGAGACACCCAAGGATCATTTAACATTTATCAATGCCTGAGTTCCACCCTAGATCAGTGAAATCAGAAACATTGGTGGTGAGATCTGAGCCTCAGTATAGTGGAAAACGTTCCCAGACGAATCAGGGCTAGATCTACTAAAACATCCTCATTTCATTATTAAAAAAAAAAAAAAATGTGGCCAAGGCTACACATTCAATATATAAAACCTGGTGATTTGTCTTTTAGCTGCTATAGTGAATGGTCTATAGTTTTGTATGATTATAAACCTGAAACCAAACCACGGTGTGAAGATAATCCTTTTGAGTCTATTACACTATGAAACCTAAGTCTAGGTTTCAGCTGGCAATCTATTTCAAAACAGGTATGGAGGTACCGAAGGTTAAGCAGCCATGAGGAACCACTCTAACCTCACATATCAGTTCAACACAGCAAACACAATGAACAGCATTCAAGAGAAAAATAAATTATGTCTATCAATAGAGGCCATTTTCATATAAATCAACATCATATTTGAGAATAATAATTGGCCTTAAGGGATTTTGAAGTGTAGCCAGACAAAAAATGTAGAGGTCCTGGAATATGTAAAGAGCTAAGCAAGGGAACCAAGAAAAGGGAGATTGGGGTTCCATTAAAATTATTTCCCTACATCAACAATTTTTCTAAGCCTATTTTTATATTCCAGAATGACAAATCATTAATCACTGGGAGTTAAGAATAAGCATCAGTGATTTGCCAGGTTATGGACGCTTAAACTATTCAGCTTTTAACCTAATTATAAGTCTCTAAAATTAGTGTCTTAGCTCAGGAAGAAAAATATAGCCTTATATAAAAATGTAGCCAATTAAACTTAAGATACTTAATTTGCCTACCCCCAATTCTTTTTCTAGCAGTCATTATAATATTTGGTTCCATTAAGAATCAATGGTGAAAAAAAATTTGCACCTAGTTACAAATGTTCTAAATGGCATGGAACAACTTATTCTTCTATTTTTGGTTCAGTTAATGAGCTTTCTCAAAGGAAATGACTATAATGAATTAAAATAAATCAAGTAAAATGTCTTTCCTGAGTTATATGAACTATATTCTGTTGGAGTCTGAATAAATTTGTGATAGCATTAATAGTTCATATATACTAAAACGCAATAAATAATGTTCTCTCTGTACTTTCCTATGAATTTATTACTACTTGCATTGTCACTGGTAATAGCAGTCAAAGTATATATATTGATGTAGTAGAGAATATTCTGCTATAGAAACCAGGACAGTTGGTTCTTAGTCTGGTTGTGCTAAAATCCATTCTATGACTTCCGGTAAAACATTAAACTGCTACCCTTTAAATTCCTCCATCTTTTGAAAGGGAGTAATATACCTTATCTCCTTCTGAAGAATTTTTGTGAGATTAGTAAGCTTTAATGAAATAAAAGACACAAAACACTTGAAATTTTACAAAACTGCATAGTATGTAGTATCTGGCTCTTTTGGGTATAGGGCTGACATACAATTTGTGAAAGTTAACATATAGGTATACAAATGCATTACTTCCTTCACGTGCAAATTATCAGTCTTTGGAGAGTTATACAATCTTAACCAGTAAGTAATTGTTACGCTGTGAATGAAGAAGAAAGTTAAAGGAGGTTATAAACCCTTGTCAAGTGGTAGCTTCTGGTTCAGAAAGAGAAAATAGATCAAGGAGCAATAATGATGTCCTTGTTGTCCAACAGTAAGCATAATAATAAACAGACTGATAAAGACCCACCAATAAGGTCAGGCTCCTAGCAAAAGTGATACCAGAGAGGGCATGAAGGTGGCTACTGAAACGGAATAGCAATTAAGGTTGTTTCTAAGGACAAGATTTTCCTTTTTCCCAGTTATGGAGTGTCAACCCTATGCTAATGTTTTCTTCTTAATTGGTGTTACTGATGACTTGTAAACAATATCTACTGTTGTCAAATAAGCAATTATAACAGATTTTTTTTCACTCAGTTGGGAAATTATTTTTAAGCTCTGAACTATGTTTTCTCCTTTTGTTTGAAAAAGACTTAAGAAATTAAACTTCACCAAGAGAGGAAAAATACATTTCTTATTTAAAAACTATTTATTTATATGTTGCATTCAAATGGCATATGCAATCCAAATTTTATTAAAAAGTTTTCATCTATGTATTTCTAGCTATGTATTTATGTATTCTTGTATTAGCATGTCTGATAGAGATATCTGGAATGATGTTAATCTCATTTTTAACAGCATGTACTTGTATATATATCAGGTGATCTTTTACTTTTGTCCTATGATGTACTTTTTAAAAAATAGCATGTATTGTTTCCAGGAAATAATAAATTCATTTTGGAAACACTATTCCAATATTTAAATATAGACATAACACTTACAGTGGAAATTCTTAAAGACCTACTAATGTGTGATAGTTTTATTTGTTTTATTTACAGTGAGAAAAATTTAAAAACTGAGACATTATCATTGACAATAATATATGGTTTCTGTCATGGTAGTCTACACATTTGTAAGCAAATTTATTATCTGTGACAGTTTTGGAGACTTTGAATGGATCACATTCACACAGAAGAACGTGGCTGGGTAACAAATTCAAGATAGCAGAACAAATTCTGTTGATGCTATACTTATCTTTTTCCTTATTTCAGTTGGCATTAACAATAATTGGCATTATTATCATTACACTATCCAGTTGTTAAAGCAGTGTTTTTCCAGTTTTTGCAAATCACTCTGCCTTAAGATATTTCAAGTGCAAAAAGATTAAACTATAAGGTACTTGAGAGTTATGTCTCATTCAACTTTATGTTTTCTTTTCATAAAGAACTGTGGCCTTTTAAAGTATAGTAGTAAAGCAATAACTGTTTAAAAAAGGAATGAATGAATGCATGCATGAATGAATGAATGAATGGGAAAAGCATGGCTCCTGCTTCCTTGAGTTTCTGGTAGGATGAGATAAAGCAATAATGGACTCTACTTACCTTCTATGTGATAGAGAGAGTGTGGTCTTTGAATCAGATAATCCTGGACATGAATATTGATTTTGTTGTTTAATAATATCCAGTTTCTTTATGCCAGTGTTTTCTAGCCTACCAAGGGCCCAAAACATTTTGTGTGCATAGGATTGTTGTGAAGAAAAAAATGACTTGAGTTATAAATCCCAAATAGCTCCTGGCACAAAAATAGCCAGGTGGAATCTTTTTTGTTTCGTCGTTTTTATAAGCCAGAGGAATAAAGAATGATTACATGATCTGCTTTTCAAAACTACATGAATGGGAACAGCATGACTAAATATAGGGGCTACAGAAAGATTCAGGTTTGAATATAGAGATGGGGAAGGGGAGAAATGGTAGACACATAGTAAGTCCAGATGAGTTGAACTTAACATGCATGCAAGATTTCTGAATTGTCTCTTTCTGGAGATAAGTCTTTATCAAAGATCATTTATCAAGTGTCATTTGCATCTTGATGATTACTGAAGTCTTAAAAGTGACGTGCTTACTTAAAGAAAGACTTAATGATGCTAAACTTTTCTGTGTTTTTCACCAGTTTGATAGACAGGTAAAGTCTATGAAATTCTCCTTGGTTAAATCATTTAAATGTGTAGAATTAAATACGTACATATATACGGCCACAGAGAAAACCTAGTATTACAATACAATTATCAAAATATTTCTAAAACACATTAGAGTTATGGGTACACATCTGCTTCTTTACTGCCAAATCAATATCAAGCTCTGGTGGAAAATGCAATAGCTACTGTAATTTCAAACTAGTGGTGGGTATAAATGATATACTGAGTATCTGCAACAACTTTCATGTAACATAAAAATACTCCATTTCTATTGGTCACAGAGATACAGGTACCATCACTACTCTTGTGGTTTCTTGCCTACATTCAAAAGTTAAAGGTTAATGAAAATATAATTACAATCATTTTTCTTGTCCTAATTCATAGATCCTGCTGAATTCTAAGAACAACTTTGATGTCTATGAGACTCAAGTAAAGAATACCTGACTTGGACAGACAGAACCCTGGGGAGAACTAATCCTTAATGAGGCACATGGGAAAAGAAGTTGCCTGCTACGCTAAATAACTTAAGGGGAAAAAAACAAAAACAAAAACAAAAAAACAAAAAAGAGTTAGGAGAAAGAAAAAAAAGCAGTCATCTTGAAGTCAAGGTAGAATATAGTACCTACTGGTAAGTGGTGGCCAAAGCAATATAATTCTTAAAGGAGATCAAATAGAATAAAATTTGAAAAGCAAACAAGTTTAGCAATTAAGAAGTTATTAGTATTCTAATGTTTCGGTTTCTATTAAATACTGTAGAAGAACCCAATGCTCATTCTAAACACAAAATAGAACTTGAAATATTTAACAATTACTAGGCAATTTTGACCACATACTGTAGACATTGGGGATATTTCAGAGTAAATTAAAACAACTCAAAGTTAACAGATGGACACATAGATTACTGTGGTCTACAGTAGGTCATGCTTCTTTGAGAGGATCATATTTTGTATTTTAACTAAATCAACTGAATGTGTAATACATGCACATGAAAAAAGAAAAAATCCAGCACTGCAAAAAAGAGATCATAAAGCTCTCTCCTGAGGTAAGAAATTCTTCTCACAAAGGCTAGATCTGTTAAGCATTGTGTACGCTTCAAGAATTTTTTATGCATATAAAATCATACATACATAGGTATTATATATATATGTGTTATATATATGTGTATGTGTATGTATATAAAATCCTTTTTACACAAAATCATATATTATAAACATTTTTCTACCTTTCTCTTTTTACTTAAGAATATATCTTAAAGTAAATTATATACCTTTTAAAAGTTATTGTATGATATTGTATTAAATAATGTACACAGAAAGGGTGAATGATTTATTCATCCAACGATCTATGGGCAGTTAGGTCACTTTCAGTGTTTTGTTATTATATTAAAAAAAACTATAATATATATTTGTGAAACATATTTTAAAAACTGTCTGTGGGCTAAATTTTGAGCAGTGGAACTCTGGTTAAAAGCTAGATATCAATTTCTAATTTTCATAGATACTGCCATGTTACCACCCTCATGGTCCTACCAAGTTGCTCTCCCATATTTATACTGTGCATGAAAATTCCTGCCTTCCCACACTCTTACCACTCTCTGTACTATCAAACTTTGTGCTTTTGCCAAAATGATAGGAGAAAGAAACCTCCTTGTTGCTTTAATTGTATTTCTCTAACTTTGAGTGAGATCGAGCACCCTTTCAATAGTTTAACACAGTATTACCCCATATGTAGATGGTCAGAACAATCTGACTGAATGCAGTTGATCTATTACTTTGGCTATTTCTACAACAGGTTCACACATACAATCCTTTTAAAGCTGTTTCAATAGAGTGTTCAAGAAATGTGAAATGACAAGATTAGAGTCAATCTTGATTTCCCTTTTCTCTCATACCCAACATCTTTTCCATCAACAGATCCTTTATCCAGCATCCAAACTCTTCTCATTAGCTCCGTAGCTAAACTTTAGTCCAATGATCAACTGTTGCCTGCATTATCACAATAAAGCCTACTAATAAATCCCACTTACTTCACCTTTTCACTCTGTGTTCTCTTGTCAATACTCATGCAGAGGCATCCTGTCAAAATGTAAACCACATCAAATCAATTCAAGTGAAAGCCAGAATCCTTATAATGGCCACAAAATCCTACACGAGCAAGGCCTCTACAGGCTGTATCTGATGCTCTTCTACTAAGGCTAACACCAGATGCACTGACCTTTCTGTATGGTAAACATGCCCACTATGCTCAGAAATTTAACATTTCTCAAAATTTATTTATAGGGATAACTAAAAACAATACAAGTTGTGATCAATTTGGTGAATGTTTAAATTTAAAAAATATTACAATAAAATATACATTGCCATTAAGCTCTAAAAATACCCCCCCTCACTTCAAACACACTTATCCCATTAGAACACACTTTCTGAAGCAGTTCTGGAAGTCCTCTTTCATGAGTGTCTTTAGGTGCACTGTCATGGCTGCCTTGATGTTCTGAATCATTTTGACTATGGGGAAGAGCCAGAAGTTGCTTGCGGTCAGATCTGGTGAATAAGGTGGATAAGGACATGCCATAATTTTTCATTTGACAGAAATTGCCATATACCAGAAGTGATGTGTGACACACAGAATTGTCATGATGGAGGATGCTTTACAGCATGCTTTAAAACACACCTTCTCTCAACCATAGCTCACACCTGACTGCACCGAACATGTGGCAACTTGCCACACACTGTTGCTGTTTCGATGCTCTGCTTCCCGTATTGAAGAGCCCTGCCTTTCTGTTGGATGACACTCAAGACTTCCAGAACTGCTTCAGAAAGTGGCAAGAACGATGGGATAAGTGTATTCAGAGTGTGTGTGTGTGTGTGTGGGTGTATATTGAGGGGGCTTAATGGCAATTTGTCTTTTACTATAATAAATTGTTTTTTTAAATTTAAACATTCACCATATTTTTTGATCACACCTCGTAGACTATGCATGGAAAAGACTGAGAGAGCAACAGCTTGTTGTTGGTGGAGATGTCATTTAGAAGTTTGATTTTGAAATCAGGAGTTAGAAATACCTAATTCATGGTAACACCGTATTTGTATACTGATAGAAATGGAAATCTCATCCTGATTTTATAACATACAGTCAAAGAATAAATAAATAAAAGGTTATCTTATTTCTAATGGTAGTATAGGTTTTCATTAAGGAATTTTAGCCACATCATCAGATTCTCAGCTCGAGCCCCTTAAAAAGGAAGTGTTAACCAAGTACTCTGATAGATATTAGACAGAGACAGCCTGTTAGATGTACACCAAAGAGTGTCATGAGAATCCATAAACAATTAACATTTTCTTTGATGACTCATGGAGCTGACTCAAAGGCAGAACACTTTTATAGGCCTCTTTGCTGGCTACCGTGTTTCCCTGAAAATAAGGACTAACCAGACCATCAGCTCTTAATGTGTCTTTTGGAGCAAAAATTAATATAAGACCCGGTCTTATTTTAATATAATATAAAACCAGGTATAATATAATATAATATAATATAATATAATATAATATAATATAATATAATGTAATACAGGATCTTATATTAATTTTTGCTCCAAAAGACACATTACAGCTGATGGTCTGGCTAGGTCTTACTTTAGGGGAAACACAGTACTATCATAATAGCTAATCTGAAAGGAAAAAAAAAATACCAAAAAAATCTGTATTTTTTTCTTCTCTCTCTCACCTTTCACATAAATCTGTAGATAGTTTTCATTCAACAAAGGCATAAAAAAAAACATGATTTATATAAAAGATGAGAGAGAGAAGAAAAAATAGATGTTTTTAGTAATTTTTTTAAATTCTTAAATGAAGTAGCCATATAACCATGCAGTTAAAATAAGACAATAATCATGTGAATAATCACAACTTTCTGAAAGCTTAACTGTTAAATTACAAAATATTCTCTCACTTATATTTTCAATGCTCACTAGGAGGTAATTACTTTTCCATTTATGTTTCTTTAATGAGTAGTGGCCTCAGAATTTTTATAAACAGTTAAAAAGTTATTGAATAAATTTGAAATGTAACATTATGTAAAAGTAAGGTGTATAGCATGTTAATTTGACAAATATATTGTAATATAATAGTCGACGTAGCTATATCTACCACATTTTGAGGTCTAGATTAAATCTCCCATTTCAATCTAGGAAAATAAAGAAAAAAAGAGATGGAATTTCAATATACTTTCAAATATCTCTCTAACCTTGTTTTTTTTTAATGTATTCTACCATTTTTTTTTCTTTCTGTTACAAATCTTTTTAATAAATGACATATTCCCAAAGCAATACATTTTGAAATGAATTATTCAGCAGTGTGTTTGGAAATGTCCTATTTACTGTCCATTCTCATTTCAATTATTGCACATTCCTAAAAAAATGTTGGAATAAGTGTCATTGAGAGACTTGTTATAATATGCCATCAAGGAAAAACATCCTCATAATAAAAAGTTCTAGAGTGTATCAGAGAGTTATTTTCCACATGAAATGGAAGGTTTCTATCCCTTGAATATGTTCACCTATGACTGACATAGCCAAGGAATCATAACAATAAGCAAATGAATAATAGCAAAAGAATTAAGATCTTACAGAGTATGACATGGTTTTCAACAATACATGCTACGAAGAAAGTATGATATCCACAGCTGAGAGTTAAGAAAGATTTACATGTCTACATATTTCAGTATTTCTTTACTATTTTTATAGATTGCTTTGCACATGTTGGTGAGAGAACTAAATTAATTCTTAGTGGTAAATTTATGGAAGACTAGAGAACAAAAGAAAATGAAAAAGAAGATTGAGTTTGATAGATGGATTCAGGGATAGTTTGAAGATATAAAATAAGATTGCATTGGAGTATTTTAGAATTGATAGGTACAATCAATAGATAAATATGCAGAAATCACAATAGGTCTCACTTTCCCTTCTCAATTTTTACTTTAAGAGGATAAAGACAAAATAATATAAAATTTTAAACCCCTTCTTTCCCTTATGTCATCTATTTTCAATCTGCATATCTTACACATTTTCTATATCTTCAAAATTTTCTGATTAATTTCTGAAACTACCAGCTAATGCACTGAGGTTTCGATTCCTTTAACACAATGTCACCAATGAATGATAAAACTGTCATTTCCCCTGCTATCCATTCTAAGACTGCTCGATCATTTTTCTTCCTATGTATGATTGAATTTTAAATTTAAATACTAAGTTTTAAACTGTATAAAAGCACATTAGAGAAAAGTGAACAGGCTAAGAAAAAATGATCAAAAATGTACATTGTAAGACAGTTGGAAAAGAGGAAATATGACAAACACATTCACAATTCTATCTATAGTTGGCAACTTAGTAAAATTATTCTGATTACCTTTAAAGATATGATTGATGTCAAATTAATTATTATTATTTTTCTTTTCTAACTATATCAGCCTTTACTAACCAGTCATTGTTCAAAGGATAGCACTTACTTCTGGTGTTATTGCAAGCAGTTTTAGAAACAAAGCACTAGATGTCATCTAAAATTGATTGGAAAAACAAACCTATGGAAGAATAGTTTCCTTCCACAGGAAGGAATAGAGAGTAAGGTATATCATACAGGAAATCACAAGTTAATTCTATTGTGAGAATCATGGAAGTAGACAGAGGGCCAGAGGGAACGAAGGAGTTTGTGTCATCTACTCAATGGATGGTAAAACATAATAATCTAAAAAAATGAAAATGAAACTAATTATAGTTTTAGCATAATTTCTTTCCTAATATATGTGTTCTTGGAAAATCTGTACATATATTTATACTCTCCTGGGCAATATTCTGGATATTTTTAAGACATCTACAAGGGTAAGTATAGAAAATAGTATCAACAACTCATCAAATCCCAAAACACCATTGTTTGGCATTCCATAAGCGCTTTGTATATGAAAAGAACAAGCGTGTGTGTGTGTGTGTGTGTGTGTGTGTGTGTGTGTGTGTGTCGGTCTTTAAGTTCCTGAAAATATCACAAATTTGAAGATATTTTTTAGCTTTGAAGAAGTTGTAAATAGTCCCTGGTGACAATCTTTTTTCTTTTTCTTTTTTTTTTTTTTGGCATGAACAGATGCAAAAATTAAGCATTCTGTTAGCCTGTTAAAGAGACAGATTTGGCTGGATAAAATTAGGTGTTACTGATCTTTCAGAACTTATACAAGTCCCACTTTCCTGAAAAGCTGCTTTCCATTATTTTAACTTTCTGTCTTTAAAACTCTATGTCACTGTAGTTGAAACTGTATAGTGTAACATCTGTCATTCATTTGCTCAATGTAAGGTAGGTATTTTCCAACAGCAATATTCATATCATGCAGAACAAGTCATTGATTTATCTTAAATTATGTTTTTTGTTTGCTTTCCTTCTTCTCTATAGAGCCTTTCAGAATTCTGTTTAAAAAAGGTATTCAACTAAAACTTGTTGGTAAATTAGGTGCTTCTAGAAGGCAAAAAATATTTAGGTATAATGTTTGTATCAAGCTATTTAAAGTTATTAAAGCATTAATAAAAATAGAATGTAAAAAGCAGTTATACACATAGAGCATGTAGAAATCTATTTGCATTGAAATGAGTTTAGTTATGGCACCATGAAAAATTTATAGTTGAAGAAAAGACATAATGGATGCTTTTGCACAGTTTTCAGGTATTCATTGAAATATATATATATATATATATATATATATATATATATATACACATTTTCAATAAACTTTAAAACATGAGATATAATTACATATAGTGAAAAGTACAGTACAGTAGGGTTTGGTGAGGTTTAATGAATACGCACACCGGTGTATGCCACACCCCTCTCAAGATATAGAAAATTGTATCACCCCAGAAATATCCCTCATTTCTCTTCCCAGAAATCTCCACCTATCTCTCCCACTCCTACATCCCCTTTGTCCTAAAGCAACTGTTGCATTTTTGTCAGTTCTAAAATTTCATGTAAATGAAATTAGTATGTATGCATTAGATCTAATGCCCATTTTATCCAGTATGACCTGATCTTAACACATTTGCAAAGAACCTCTTTACAAATAAGGTGACATTGTGAGGTTCCACTTGGACATAAATTTTGGGGAAACACTATTCACACCAATATACACTCTACGCTTCCTGGTCCAGAAAAGCCTCCAGGCAGAAACGAAGGTGACTATGGGTACACTATATTTGCTTCCCCTCTATAAGAAATACTCTCGCTTTGCCTATTATACAACCTTAAAATATCTTTTTAAATATATATCTTACCCAGGTTTTTATTTGTTTAGTACAGAAGCACTAGTCTGATACCAGTTACTACATCATAGGCAGAATTGGAAATTCATCTAAATATATAAAGTTCTAAAATTTTTAAGTAACAATTCCAAAAATAATTGATTTTGATTTTTAATATAAATTTTTCCTAGATTCTGGCTGTAGAACCAACCTGAACTCAAAACGACATTGAATCTTGATTTCCTTTCTTAGATATTTTGGTTGCTTTACATATATGTGCGTGTGTGTGTGTGTGTTGCTTTACGTAAATGTGTGTGTGTCTGTGTATATGTGTATATATATATGTATATATATACACTTTACATATATATGTATAATACATATTTGCTTTATATACATTTGCATATATACACACACACATATATGCTTTACATTATTTACATAATATACATATTTGCACTGGGTCCTTTGTGAAGCAGATTCTGAGACAGAGTTAGGAGTGAAAATGGTTTACTGGAGAGTGATACAAATGAAAGGAAACAGGTACAAGCAGGGTTGGGGAAGGGGGAGCCAGTGGATCTTAATGCAGAGTTGACAAATCCTGACAGCCAATAAGGACGAAGGACTAGCTCTTGGAGAAGTCCTGCTTTGGACAGAAATGACTGGACTCTTGTACCACAGTGTTTGTCAGTCAGTGACTGGGGCCACCAGAAGAGTGTGATCTTAGCTCAAAAGTGGTGGCAGACCTAAGGGAATCAGCAGCCAAGGCAGTCAGCTAACCAGAGTCCTCGCAACTAGTCAACAAGCCCTTTCTTAAAGAAGATTAAGTGGCATATCTCTTTACTGCCACTGCCCTTTCCTTGTGTCACATGAATCCACTTTTCCATACACATTTGGGGAACCTTTCTCCAGAATTCAAGTGTGCCTGCCTTAGTGAGAAGACACTCAGAGGAATGATGTAAATGTGGACAAAATATAGTCCCTCTTACAGTTATGGCTACAGACTGCTATTTGTCTTCTTCTTCTTCCTCTTGCAATCTAAATTCTCTTAAGTCTCAACTATCACCTCTGCTGGCCTTGGGTGCTTATGTGGAGGTGGAAGAAACCTTCGTTACTAAAGAGTTTTGAGCCAATGATAACATACCCTTCTCAGTAGCTGCACAGTGTTATTCTATGTGAATAAACTGATTCTCTCTCTTGATTAGCATAGGAAATAACATTCACCAAATCAATGATTACACACCACCTACCGGAAGCCCAATTATTCTGCTCTAGTAATGTTTCCACATGAGCATGGTAGGTACAGGTCTACTACTTAGAGGAACTCTGGTAGTCTAGTCAGACTTCTGGATCCATCTACTTTCTTCAAGAGCCATACTTGCTAATGTAATATGACAGAGACAACCACAGTATTGCTTATATCTCTGCTGTTATATCAAAAGAGATACTGGCTGGAGGGATAATTCACACTTCTACTTGACCTTTTGGCTTTCACACTTAGTTTTCAGTTATTTGTTAATAACTTTTAGGCTTTTGGTATCTTTCAGTTAGGATATCAATAAAATTCAATTTCAACCAACAGATTCTACTGATTTTGTATGTGTTGTTTTCACTGTATTTGCACCAGTGATATGGTAAAATATTGGACTGCTAGCTTGAACTAGGGACTATCCATGCCCCATAGTCCTCTCAATATGTGTGGTTCTCATTTCCAGCTGGGCAGTAAATGATCCAGTTCTAAAACTCCAGTTCTGGTATCAACAAGCCCTCTGAGAAGCATATAATGACATAAAGTTAGGAGTACAATAGATATATTGGTGAGGTACACCTGGAAAAGGAAGCGGGAGGAAGCAGGACTGGGAAGGGACAGTCATCAGGCCACTTTGTAGATCTGACAGTCTGCACACCTGGAATGAACACTGCTTACTGGAGAAGTCCTCATACCCTACACCCTTGTACCACAGTCTTGCTCAGTCACTGGCTGAGGTGATTCTGTAGGAAGCATATCCTCAGCGTGAAAGCTGAGATGTCGTATTTGATCTAGTTAAAGCTGTAAGGCACTACTCAATCCTTGTATCTAGGCAATGAGACCTTGAGAAAGGGGACCCTAGTGGTGCAGCTCTACGTCTACTACGCGTAAGTAAACAACCAACAAACTGGATGAACAAATGAAAAAACAAATAAAATGAAGAAATATTCCAGCAGTAGCAATGATTTCATTAGTAAAAGATCATGTTGTGGGTAAGTCCATGACATACCAATAACCAAAGGTCAATTCAGGTTTCTCTTCCTGGCTATGTTATAAAGACTTTGGTCAATGGAGTAGCAAATGTCTTAAATGTTAATGTCACAAGCCTGGGTTGTTTTGTGAACCAAAAGCCATTCTGAGTGATCCATTAAGGACCAGCGCACCATTGGTTTTGTTGTATATGAATTATCCAAATGTAATTTCACATCACAAAACCTTTTCTAATGTTGCAGTTCGTTAAAAGCACCACCTTTTGCCTAAATGTCATTGTATTTTGTGGGAGCACTTATTATGTTATGTATATAAACCAGACTCACTGTAACTCCTCATACATAGGACATAGTAATTGAGGAGATTAGTAAAGAAGGTAATGCAGTCATCTGTAGAGAATACACCAGGAACGTGCAAGAAGATCAGTTTTAAAGTAGAGTTGACGGTGAGCAGACTGTTGAGACTTTCGTAAAACAAAAACATGTGGTGGGTGGAGAAAAAGTGAGGAGTATCATTAAGACTACAAAATCCACCTTCGGAGAATAAACCCAGAAATACAAAAAGTGCCACAGATTAGGAGCATACCATTTAGAAAAAAAAAAGGCAATTAGCTATTAGAGGACATTAATTGGATATTTATAGGAACAACATAAGGTTCCAGATTGAAAACCTGTGTTACATTTGCTAAAGGTCAACTGGGAAGTAATGAAGATCATGCAATTAATTAAAGCAGAAACAAGCACATTGTGTGCACCTTTTTCCTTTTCTTTTCCCAGGTAGGTGGATCTGAGAGAAGAGCAATAATGTTGTGATATAATATTGAGCAATAGTAGAGCAATAATATTGTGATAAAAAGTGCTCCTTTTAGAATGAGCCACAGAGAAGTAAGCATATTTGTGTTTGTTTATGTGTGTGTATATCTTAGAAAAATAATTTGCAGAAAAATTTGGAACTAAGCCCTTTATAGAAAGCTGATATTAGCAGATTTTTTTAAAAATCTGATATTGCAAACATTTGAAACCTGTCATTAACTCCCATGTTATAATTTTATACTGTTGGCTTTCTTAGATTATGTCCATAGAGGAAGAATGCATATAGGTGCCTAGTCCCTGTATAGCAGCCTTTGTAATTTTTAATGTAAACCAGTAAATCAGTATTTTCGGTAGAGAGACACTAGTGTTGGTGAACTCAGTTAATTTGAATTCCACCTGTGAGAGATGAAGCACTGCTTAGTATACTCAAACACATTTCTGTTGCTATGCAGTGGAAAGCCTTACCTATGCTATCAGCTGATTTCCCCATGGTGAAGGCCAGTTTGTAGAAGCCTGTCTAATGGTCATGCTATCCCAGGTCCCTTACTCATTTTGAGATATCTTTGAAATCTTCACATAAGTATGAATATAAATAACTATTAGAATCTTGCAGAACATAAATTCTGCAAGTATAGGCAACTCCGCTTTATTCACTTATGTATTCCAAGTACTTAGAACAGTGCCAAGCATAGAGTAAGCACCCAATATATGTGTTGTAAAAATGTTCTCTCATTAAATGAAATTGTTGCTATGTACAGTTTTAGCATGAGTTTAGGTAAAATTATATTACTGTAGATAATTGGGGATTATGGATTTATTTTCTTTGTACCTTGAATGAGTCCTATGGATCCTGAAGGATAAAGCAAAACACATTTTTTCTATCACTTATACGATAAGCAACATAGATTGGCAGTTGTTAAAATAACACAGTTAACATTCCAATTTTTCTAAACTTATCTAGTTTACTACAAACTGCTTATTTTCGTCATTTGTATTTTCATCCATATAAATTTTGTTGCATATGGTGAGATATTTCCATATTTGACATATAATTTTCCCGAAGGAGGTTTGCAAGGTGTTGAGAGATTTCATAGGTGAAACTATGATTTTAAGTATAAATGGAAAAGTTAGTACAACCAATTCTTCTCTTCTGAGTGAGTACAGAAAAAGGTTCACTGCTTAAAAAAGCTGGCTAACAATTTTGTTTTTCTTGCACTTATAAAATGCTCTTGAATTCTAAGGTGTAATAGGATTTCAGGTATACATGCTTGAGAGTAAATAAAAATGTTTATAATAGTCACATTGAAAACAGATTCTTAGAGTGTCTTTAAGTGTGATGTGTTTCTAAAGATTTAAGGACAACTGAGCCACCTTTCAATGTGAAGCACTCGCAAAGAAGTGAGTAAAGGAGAATGTTAAACAGTGGTTGAACATAGTGCTAGACTGTCGCAGTGATGGCTTCGGACCGCCCAGCATGGTTTTTCTCCCATGCTCCTTCTTCTGGTAACAGACCCTGACCCTGGACACAGAGAAAGACAGTCCCCAGGCATATTCCACAGTAATGCCAAGGCACATGATCCAGCAAGGCCAATCAGTACCTTTCTCCGGAATTTTTATATGGGTGTTGGGGACGGAAAGGGAAATTTATTCCTGTCCTGGATGTTAATCTGCAAAAAGTAAACTGGAACTTGGAGCAGCCATTTTCCCAAACCATGAGGTAGAAGTCAATGGAAGGAATCAAGACAAAGAGAAAACTGAACTGAGAAACAGAAAAGGAGATCAAGAGAAGGGTGTGTTTCCATCATTTATAGAGGCACAGCAATGTGTCGGAGGCCATTCAGCAATCATTAGTCTGCACAGGCTGCCATAACAAAAGACCATACACTGGGTGGCTTGAAGAACAGAAATTTATTTCTCACAGTTCTAGAAGCTGGGAAGACCAAGATCAAGATGCTGGCAGATTTGATTTTTGATGAAAGCTCTCTTCATGGTTTGCAAACAACCACCTTCTTGCTCTGTCCTCTCTGGCCTTCCTATTCCTCTTCTTATAAGGCCACCAGTTCTATCAGATTTGGACCCCATGCTTATGACTTCATAAAACCTTAATTATCTCGTAAAAGCTCCATCTCCAAATACAATTACACTGGAGGTTAGACCTTCAACACATATATTTTAGGGGGACACAGGTCAGTGCATAGCAATCAGGAAGTAAAATTAATTTCTTCACTCTCCCTTGATCTCTTCCACATTAGTGCCTTTATGCTGCTCTGTTTTGCTTAGTTATCTGTTACTCATTCACAGCTCAGATAATCATCATTTTGTGGTAACTATCTCTGACCTCTATGATTAGGTGAACCCTCTTTATTATACTCTTATTATAGGTTTCATACTGCCACATGCTTTTTTTTTTTAGAGCACTTGCATAATTGTCAGGTTATTGGTGCAAATATTTGCTCTAGGTCTGTTTTCCTATTTTGACTCTAATATCCTTGGGGTTAATGACTATGTCTGCTGTTGCTCATCAGTAAGTCTGCAATATCATCATAGTGCCTGGTACATCGTAGGTAGTAAACAGAAGCTTCTTGAATGAATAAGAGGATAAAATATTAATATGAGAGTAATCCGGTTATAAAAGACCAAGCATTTTTTTAAGCAGAGATAACACCATAGGCAAAGACTCTGAATAGGTCTGAATCTTATCTCAATGAAGGAGTTATTTAAAACCACAGTGAGTAGAACGGGGAATGTGAGGAGGGTGTAAAGCTTGGGAAGGATCTGATTCTGTAGGTTCTTATCTGTCATGTTCAGGAATTGTGTCTTTTTTCCTAAGAGCAATGAACGAATATTGAATTTTGTCTTTTTTCCTATGAAAAATGAGCAAATATTGAAGAATTTGTAATCAGGAAAAATACCTGATTTGTTTTGCACATTATTCAGATCTCTCTGGTTCCTATGTGGAAAATGATTAGACAAGAGCAAGACGGATATAAGTAGAACAGATGGGAGGCCTTATAAGAATCTAGCAAGAAGATAACTAGAACTGAACTAAGGTAGTGACAATGGAGAAGGGGAAACAAGAATATTAAAAGGTGTGAGGACATATACAATAGTTTAAATGTACCAATAGTGAGGCAGAGTCCAATAGTTTTATTATAACTGGCTAATGCTCTCTTTTTGCAAACAATTTGTCAGTTTTCCATTTATGTTAATACTACTCAATATAGGCTGTTATGGTCAAGATTATTTAGTACCAAGAAAATAGAAATGAGGAGTAGTAATAATAAATGAACGGAAAGTCAATGATTTCCTATTAAAATCCTTCAGGCATTCACTTTTATGGAGGCTCTGCGACCAGCTAAGAAAGAGACCAGTTCATAAAAATGCATAAATGCACTTCATAATATTCAGGATATGTTTGCTTATATTTGGCTGTGTTTAATAATGAAGCCCAGAGATTAAATCTATAGGTATACAAATTTGGAGTACTTTATTGAAGGCTTTGTTTCATACAACCTTTTTGTAAAGTGTGGGGTGATTAATTCCCTAAAACATGAAAAAAATATTCAGTGTAAAGCTTATAGAAACTCTCATAATTAGAAAATATTAGTAAAGTTTTTGAAGCCACAAACTATTTTGCTCTTTCTTTTGTTCTTCCATTGAATTTTAGTCAAAAGTTGGGTGTCAGGAATTTGCTTATTATTTTAAAATTAATTTGAGCAATGGTTAAAATACTGGTAGAAAACACTTGCATAGTATTGAAATATCTGGGTTAAAATGGGTGGTTGAATATTCAGGTTTCTCCACTCCTTTTGAAAAACCTATTGAAATGCCAAAAAGAAATACTAATAAAATGAAACCTATGCTAATGACCTCAAGAGATTGAGAGGATTTAGCAAACATGAAGATTAAGGAGTTAATGGAATTGACTGAGTTAAACAGGCCCAGTATAATTGTGAAACTTAAGACAACTGACGAGTTGATAATTCTATGCCACTCAAAAGAAGTAGCTTCAAAAATGTTCATAATAGAATCTGGGAATCAATATCAGAAGGGGACTGAGGATAATTGCCTTAGGTGGTCGGCCAAAGGGTGGCAGAACAACTATTTTTATTTTCTTTCTCTAAGAACTGCTGGCTCCAGTGTTTGCCATGGCTTCAGTAGTGAAGTATAGCTCTCCAAATGAAAGATGGGTGTTCTGACATGGGAAAGTCTAAAAGAGTATGGGGACTGTAGAAGTGGGGTACTGCCATAAAAGGAATAGGACCCCAAAATAAGAAAAGAGACAATGAAAAAAAAAATTCACTTGGTCATGGTCTTAACAGTCTCATTTTACAATTCCAGGTCCATTTTAGACAAATTTTGTTAATTTCCACAAAAATAATCTGCTAAGATTTTGATATGGATTATATTGAATATATAGAGAAATTAGGAGAGAAATCACATCTTTACATTATAAACCTTCTAATTATGATTATGGTACATCCTGCCATCTATTTAGGCTTCGAGTTCTCTCTATAATGTTTTGTAGATTTCTACTGGAAAGTTCTTGCACATATTTTTTCACATTTATTCCCAAGCATTGCCTAATTTTTATGTTGATTTAAATACTGTCATTTAAAATATTTTCTATTACTTGCTGTTACTTGGAAATGCAGTAGGATTTTGTATATTGATCATTTGTCTAGTAATCTTGGTAAATTTTTTTTAAATGTACTTTTTAAATTATTTGTTTATTTATTTATTTTTATTAATTTTGGGTGTAGAAAACAACATAGTGACTAGACATTTATATACCTCACAAAGTAATAACCCCAATAAGTCTATTACCCATCTGACACTGTACATAGTTATTAGAATATTATTGACTATACTCTCTATAATGTACTATATATCCTCATGACTAACTTTTAAAAAATTATAGTTAATATTCAACATTATTTTATATTAGTTTCAGGTGTACAGCATAGTGGTTAGACATTTATACAATTTATGAAGTGATCCCCCTGAGAACTCTAATAGTACCCATCCGGTGTGATACATAGTTTTTACAATATCATTGACTGCATTCCCTATACTGTACTTCCATCCCCATGATTCTTTTGTGGCTACAAATTTATACTTTTTAGACTTAATCTTAGTAAATAAACAGATTAATTATATTACCTGCAGATCATTTTGGATTTTCTATATACACATTTCCCACATATAACGAGAGCTTTTTTTCTCTTTTATTTCCTCTCATATTTTACTTTATTTTCTGGCTTGTTGAATGAATTAGGACCATCAGAAAAATGATCGATAAAAAGAAAGTGACTATCTTTGTACCCCTCTATATCTAGAAGGGAAATTTTTTTGTTGTTTTAATTTAATTTCCCTAGTACATATAAGTTTTAGAAATTTGTGGGTATGCAATATTGATTGAGAAACTTCCCCTCCCCCCGCCTCTGTCTGCTTAAGAGAATAAAGAAGTCATGTTTCACTGTTGAATTTTACCAAGTGCTTGTTTTATATCTATTAATAGAAGCATAGAATAACTCATTCTATGAGGTCAGAATTACCCTAATATGCAAACTATGCCAACCCATCACAAGAAAGCAAAACTACAGACCAATATCTTTCATGAACATAGATGAAAAAATTTTCAGCAAAACATTAGCAAATCAAATCCAGCAATGTACAAAGCATTTATACACCATGGTCAAATGGAATTTATTTCAAATACTCATGTTTGACTCATAATTTGAAAATAGTTATATACTTTGAGACTATTTTCTATAGTCTCATATACATCTAAAATAGTTACAAATTCCTTTTTATCATTATGAAGTATTCCTCTTATTATGGATCCACAAATGCCTTAAATAGAATACATGGGGTGGCAAAAATATTTTTTCCACTGAAACTATACATCCAATTCTAGGAATTTTAAATTGACAGAGTGGTTATATAATATTTTCTATATACTGGCATCATTTATAAAAGACAAAATCTAATCAGAGGTAATTTCTTAGTGAGACAAACTAGAAATTTGGCCAAATAAATGGTAATTATGTCTAAATCTTTTGGGAATGCAAGCTTGTACATTTTTTCATTAGCTTCATATGGAACTGCTCTGTACTGGAAGAGGCAGATAGGATTAACTTGCTGTCAAGCAGGAATGAAAACTAATCCTTGTTGACAACATATATCTGTTGTGAATGAAGCTGATGACGCTTACTTCTAAACACTCAATTTTCCAAATGTTCCTTACCAAAACTCTTGTACTTTCCAAGAAAAATATTTTATACAGACAATTTCTCATTTAAGTAATGGTTTAAAAAGTCTGATGAAGATATGCTAATATGATTCCTTAATTTATATATGATCTTATAAAATTATGGCATACTGAAATTTTCTCTTTAGTGAAAAAAATGAAGGTGGGAAAATTTAAGATATGAACATTTATATCTTTTAAAAGAGATTCTTTTTTTCTAAGCTTTGAAAAAGTACTACTCTAAAATGTGTACCTTTCTAAGTATGTTTTCTTACATGATGTAACTCAATTTGACATGTCATAGTAAACATATGTCAGGCTGAAGATATTTTGAAAAGAAACATTCTTGTTCAAAAGACTAGCAATTCAAGATGTTGAAAATATAAACCTTGCAAGATATGGGGACATTTTAATCTCAAATTTGTAACACAAGTGATAAAAGTCAGCAACTTTGATACATTAGCTATTCAAAGACAATTTATCCTGTTTGTTTGGGAGATCATAGTTCTGGAGAAGAAGAATATTGATTTTCAGACTAATTACACATGTTTCAAGCTATTCTCCAGCATGTTTAAGTGCTATAATTATACCAATGGTTTTTCTCCCCTTGAGTCCTCCCATCTAAAATGAAGATTTATCATTTTACTAAGTACACCTTACACATTTATCTGCATAGTGAAATATAAAGAAATAAAGAGTTTACTGTAATGGACCATGACTAGGAAACCTCTTTTTTGACAAATAAGATCCATCATTTTGCCAAATCAGTCATACAACTTGAGGAATGCTTAATACTATTAATAATACTGTATACTGTTCATACTCTATATATCTCAAAGAGTTTTCAAATTCAGTATCCTCCTTACTTCTTGCAACCTTAGGAAGGAAGGTAGGCAGAAAAAGGAACAGATTTGGGGTTGTAAAACGACTTGCTTGGGGCAAAAATGGAGTAAAATATACACATAAAAATGCTTTTAACTTTGACTCCAAGTCAAATGTAGACCCAGAAAGCCTGTCTAGCAATTTATCTCAATTTCAATGTATAAAATATGTATAAATAAAAATAATATAAATATTTAATTTAATGTATGTCATATATTGTAAAGAAATTTTATTTTCTCCCTTAATCACCTTAAAACCTCTCACAATGACTCACACATAGCAGGCTCACAAAAATATTTTAGTTATATAACATATTCATACATAAATAAATTTGAACACTGTTATACATGTGTTTTATAGAATCACTTTGAGCAGAAAAATGAAACAAACTATGCAGCATAAAGGAGAAAATTAAAATCTAGAAAGTTTATTTTAGGCTCCCAAAGGAAATAACTATAGGTACTATACGGGTATTAAAAGTCATCTCTTTGTGTTTATTTATCTGTGTATACCATGATACCGTCTAAAACTCAAAGTATCTCTATTTTAATAGTTGTAGTTTTTGCCTTTTAAAAACTAAGGTATCTTTAAAACTTAAACACATAAAAATAAAATAATATATTTACATTATAACATAAAACATAGAAAATTGTATTAATAACGCTTAGTAAAGCACTATGAAGCTTCAGTTCAAAATATATTGCTCAAATTAAAAAATAAACTATTTTATTTTAATGTGTCAGTGATAAATTGTTCAGTTAATTTGCATATTGAGTCAATGAGCATATTGATGTTCATCAAATATTTAATAATCAGTTCTAGGCACCCAGATATCACTGATTTGGGTCCTTTTTTGTGTGTCTGAATTGTGTCAAGTTGTAAATTTGTGACACTCTATGCAAAACATTGTGAGGAAGTTGATTTTTTATTTCAACAGGGAATAGGGGAACTTTTATACATTTCTGTTTTTACTAACAAAATATTAAGGTATAATATCCTAGAATATATCATGTAAAGTTAATAATACTGAAATTCAAAAAAGCTTGAATTATAAATGTGTTTTATTTACATGTAGCTATGTGCCCAGTTTAGGTAAGATCTGACAGGAACATGTACCTCACAGGTGAACTTAGAAGTACTGAGTAGTGTATACTAATTCATAAGGAGACCTCTGGGGAGCTCCTTGGGGGAAATTTTTAATCAAATCCATAATTGGCATTAGGACATATACAGATATATTTGATAGATTTGGGGTAAGAAATGGAAACCAAATTGTAAAAGACAATGAGGTGTATGATCGATTTCACCATAATTGAAAATATCTGGCATAGAAACTCCAACTTTGCATCAGGATACATGTTTTAGATGAGATTGGGGGTTTTGAGAACCAGAATCAGCCCAAGCCATCAATTCAGTGGGTATAAACATGTCTAGGAAAAAAGTATGTTTCATTTAAATTGAAAGAATAACTATCAATTAAACTCTCAACATGAAACAAAAACGTGCATATTTTAGGAGAAGAGATTATAAAAATCTCAGTGATTCCACAGCCCACAAATTTTAAGAATATTAGGAGATAAGGTTTATAAACATAAGTTTAAAGTAATTTTGGCAATTTAAATCTTTAAGCAACATTTGAACATAAAACCATGATTTTATTTGTAAGAAATGTTTTCTTTTGTAGATGAAAAGGGCAGAATAAAAGATTGTCATTTTCGATAAAGTTTTTTCCTCCATATTAAAATTATTTGTGGAGATCACAAATGAGAACTCTACAATTAATCTATAATGAATTTACTGTGGTAGGGATGAGAGTATATGTAGTTTGCTTCTTCCTGAGGTTTTACAATATAAAAAGTATGTGTTTTTTCCCTTTTCTCTCTTTTCACTTTCCATTCTCTTTCCACTTTATCCCACATCCTTTTCTAACATTCAAAACTTCCTATTCATCCCAGGAATCTCTAATTAAATCAGAAAACTGTCTTCAGGGTTTCCCTAAGGGAAGCTAGATGAAATGCACAGAATCTTTGTAGAGAATAACATAATCTCACCAGATATACTTCTCTTGTTTGTTCAAGCAAACAATCTAAAAAAAAAGTAAGCGAATATATGCAATCACTGAGAAATCAGTTGAACGCAAATATTTTTCATTTTCATACAAAATGGTAAATAGAATGTACATAGCTCAAAGACTCATGTATTAACAAATCATTTACTCATTGACCACTGAGACAGGTGTCTTGGCTAAAAATAGCACGAAAAGATTGAGAAAAATATCTCTCCATCACTTTACCACTAATAAAAATCTAGAAATATTTAGGTTCTAAACTTAGTCACTTTAAGCTAAGATTAAAAGTATTAAGAATTTAAATTTGTACTGTGTATATTTGATGTCATAATTTAATATAATGAATGGAGGCATACATTAAAATAAAATAAAAAGTATGTAAAATCATTAGGAAACTTTAATGAATAAGGAGATCTAAATTGATATAGGCAATTTATACCCCACCATGAAAAATGTGACGCTAATAAGATGCATATTATAAAATCCCATATAAAATTCCCAAGTATAAGTAGATACATAGAAAAAAATAATCTTTACACTGAACAGTTAAAATTATCTTTGGCAACTCAAAGTATAAGGTATTAAAGAATACAAACTTGTAAGAAGAAAAGAAACAAAAACAACCATAATACATCATGCCCTTTTAATATCATTGTGAGCCTTTTCTAGTATGGATCATTTCATTTTCTAGGTCCCAGCAGAATGCATGTTTTTGACTTTCCTAGTTATTATTTAATTGTAGTCCACACGCTGTGATGTTATTTCTGTCTGTGAGACAAGACTATCCCTAAAGTACAGATCTATTGCCATGTAGGACATTATGATAGTACCTAATTAACAGTCTTATCCTTACATCATTCTTCTACTCTTCCTCCTGCCCCTCCTTCTCCTTCTATACTTATAAATGCCCAGTTTTTCAAATGCTCTTGGAATCAGCTTTAGCATTTTAGTGAATTCCTCATTAATAGGTGATAAATCTTTGACATTTATTGTGGGTGAATCCTTAGATCAATTTCCAAGTGCCAATAGTAGTCTCTCTCTCTCTCTCTCTCTCTCTCTCTAGATTCTGTTTTGGTTTGGTTTCATGTTCTTGATAAAGTTTAGCATGTAATGTAATACGTACAACTTTGCTTACTTTATTACGTTACTTTGCGTCATGTTAATGAGCATACCCAGTTAGAAATTTTAAGAATGAGTAACAGGGATGTGGGTATCAGTGAGTGATCATTGCTTTGGTTGTGAGCCTTTTCTGTCTGTCAACATTCTTGGCATTCACCTTCCGTTATCAATCACTACCTTCCAGACTTTTCCTTGCAATATAACTTATACTGATTAAAATTTATAATTAATATTGATGTTTGAGAGTATACTAGGAATAATATTGTCATGGAAAAAACAACTTTGTATGTATAAGTTCTTGATTTTAAGTAAAAGAAATGAAAGTAGCTTTGTCATAAAGTAAACTTGTCAGGTAGTTTCAAAATACACAAAAGTCAAGTAAAGGGAAAAACTTGAGTGTGTACGGCAAGTTTTTAGGAGGTTTGAGAGAATTTCATTTTTATTTACCTTGCAAAGAATCTATCTGCAAATAATGAATATATAAAGAAGAAAATAAATATGTAAAAAATTTGGCATAATTTTAGTATTGATAGCCTATCCATAATATATTTTAAAGGGATCTTTTGAATTATTTTGTTGACACATATTATATTATTTCAAAACTGAATTTAGTTATCTATTAAAATGATGATTGAAGTATTTAGTTTTATCTTAACAAGGGTTATTACAATGGTACGCCCCAAATTTTGAGTTTTCACGCCTTATCAGAATAACTGTGCTTTGTATTGACTATATCATGTCCTTGAGTTTTAAACAATGAAAATATATTATCCATATCTGAAGGAGCTGAGGTTTCTTCTCTCATGTATATTTAAAATATTACATTGACACATTGATTAATTGTTCTTAAGTACCCACGATCCTACTTTAATCAAATGACCAAATCATCCCAGCTAATTTTTTTATTATTATTATTTTTTTATTTTGCCTTCCTCCAAATCAGACCCTAAATCTTGTGGGGGGAAAATTGCATGTCTTTTATACGTAAAACGAAAGCTTTGAGATCTCAGAGGGCTTGCGGGAATCACAAAGGCTTGTTCTTTGACCTTATAAAATGGGGAATACAAGAAAAAAATAGATTCATGTGATGTGCTCCATATTTCCTGACTATGTTAACGCTATTATAAAAGACGCATGGAATGAGATTTCAAACAAAAAGGATGATTTTATACAAGTAAACTGGAAATAATATAAATATTTTAGAGTTTCTACAATGTACAAAATTATAATTAAAGGCCCTGATGATTTGTCAATGTCTTCACTGTCCTTAATATGTTCTCACTGATACAATACTTATGAAAGTTATTTATTGTACGCCAATAAATAACTTTATTCCTCTTCAAACTGATGTCATTGCTTTAGTAATAAATTACGTAGAGATATGCAGTCTCATTTACAGATGTTTTCTGCTTTTATCCCATGCTTAGCTATACAGTTTTTGTCTTCAACAAAGAAAGGTATGCTCTCAGTCTCATGGGAAGCAATACAACAGGTTCATACTTCAAGGAATGGACTCACACTTATAGGCTTTAGGGTTTTAAAGCTGACATCATTTAGACACCTATCAGGCTATATCAGAAGACTCAATCAGGGCATCTAGGTTTTTGTTTGTTTATTTGTTCCTTTACCCCGGAAGCAGAGAACTTCATAAATATAGACAGCTAGCCTAAGATTCAGTAAAATAATTAATCCCATTGGTCTGAATGAAGTAATGAGAGAAATTTAAACATGGTTATTTGTTTGCAGTCTTGCTGATTTAATTTTATTTGTGTTTACTGGCAGATACATAGGCGAGCTCATTCTCTTCCTCTTAATCTCTGTCTAATCTCAATTTACTTACCTCTTTTACCTCTCATACTTCAAAAACAAATACTTCTACTGAGACTCTGCACTTTTGATGAAAATATAGTTATTTGCAAAGGTTAAATAAAAATCTCTTTTTCTTTAACTAAGATATAATTGGAGACAGCAATGGTGAATTCAAGATCATATCTCGTGTGTCATATTAAGAGTGCTACTCATTTAATCAGAATATGTGAAGCCATCTCTTAAGGAACAAGTTTCCATGTGGAGCCTTCGGTAACAGAGCACTTTCAGGGTAAACTGGCGGCTACCCTATTACATATTTCTAGCCTTACCAGTAAGAAAGGCACTTCCTGACAGACCAGAGACCATAACAAATTTTACACACCTCAAAGAAAGTACAATTCCCCAAATTTAGAGAAGAGACTTTCTTAGTCTCTTGTGTCCTGGTCTTGTTAAAAAAGAACAAATAAAATAAGCTTATAAAAATCAAACTGGGTTTCTTTCTGAAAATTTGTAGACAGACTTACTTCCCTGGTAGATGCTTAGTAGTTGCTCAAAATGTTTGCTCAAAGAAACTTATTTGTTAATCAATACCCCTTACTTAACTATACAAATAAGTAGTCCAACCATAATGCGGTCAGTCTTTGTTTGTGATCAAGAATATTTTGGGGAGTTTTTTTTTATCAAAATGGGGGACTGTTAAATAATGTCCAAAATTTGGACAAAAGATAAAAGAAAATACATGATGTTTTTTCAATGTCATACAGGAGCACTGTTTTCGTATTTCAGTCAAGGGTTATTCAATTCTCTAGAAGGATGTAACTGTGTTTGACTTTGTGATTTACTATTTAATTAGAGCTTACAAACTATAAATTGACATAGTAACTTGCAGATTTCTGTCTGGGAGAAAAGGTAAGCCCAATTTGATTTTATTTCCCTCTAAAACATTAACAAGTTTTATGTCTAAACCAGAAAAATTATTGTAACATTCCATTCTAAAAAAATAGTTATAAAGATCCAGTTGAACTGGCAACCAACATTTAACATCCCAGTAATTCCTTCATTAATTAGTTAAAAATTCTTTGACATATTCCTTGTATATATGTGCAAGCATCACATTTTTATAGTTTTGAAAAATATTCTTTGAGGTAAATTTGACATTCTAATTTCTATTTTTTTAAATGTTTACATCGATTTTATACTATTTTGTTATCAGGAAAAAAGTAACAAAGAATTGAAATAGGTTGTATTGTGTCAGATACAGCAAATCTATTTTTGGTGGGGATACATTAAGTGATCTCTTGTCATAATATATTAAGACAAGGCAATTCATTTTTTGTTCTCTAATGTCAAAAAATAGACACAGCTATTTGATATTTAGCACCAAGTTCACTCCAAATGTCTGAAATATATGATACAGAGCCAAAATGCAGTGTTAGTAATCTCCCAGATACAGCTCAAGGTCACTACTACTTTCTTGCATTGCTCAGAAGTATTTTACCTCCCTGACACTTTTGATCATGCCCTCTTACTAAGTTATGAGGACTGGTTCTATCAGATAGTGGCAGTCTGCAAGTGAGTGATAGAGAAGAACAGACAGGCTAATGCTATATCCTAAACATTCTGAAAACAGAAACTCAGCACTACTATTTCACCGTTTCCTATCCACAACCTGAAAACTCCCTTGAAGGAAAGGGCTACATAATCTTGTCCTGCAAAATATCACAATATTACAATGGAAGCCCAATTGTATAGAAGTGATCAAAATGTGCCTAAGTTTCTGGAGTTTCTTTTGATGTTATTTGGGTGAAGCAAAAAGAAAGTAAAACTATGACAAAAATGGATTTATCAGGATTTCACTTCAAGTAATAGATTTACTAAATGGAGAAAATTAACTCATCTTTTGCTATATTCATGTTGAGTTTGTGAATGCAAGACTGCAGAAAACTATATATATATATATATATATATATATATATATATATATATATATATATAAATTCTCTGTGGCAATGAATTTTATCACTTAAAATCAAGAGAATTTAATATTTAGACTAAGAGACTATCCCAGCTTTCTTTTGGTTTTGAAGAGTTTGTAATTTTTTCCAGTGATTTTTTTTTTTCCTTGATGGCATTTGCTGTTCGTGCAAGTTGTAGAGAAATGTTAAGGATTCACAAATGAGTAGTTCTAGGCTCAGCAGTCTTTTATAGAAAGGTCTTTATGTAGCATTTTAAAAAGTTGAAGTAAAATATAAGATACCTATACATCATACCTTCAAACGATAGACTTATGAAAGAAAAGTAGGCTGTGTTGAACAATCAGATCAGGATATATTGATGCAGTTTTTGGAATTGTAAATGTGTTCTGATATTTCAAAGAGGCTGGTATCATCTGAAAGCTTAGCCTGTTTCCAAAAGGCTCTAAGTTTCTGAAGGACATCTTCGGATGTAGAAATTCTTGTTTAGAACTTGAGAATGAAGCTATTCAACTATAAGAAGATTAATTTAAATATGTGATTCATTAGCTAAATGAATAAAACCACCTAAATTTATTCTAACAGAATTACAAAAATGAAGTATCTCAAAAATATTTTATGTATGAAAATATCAAGATTGGTATAGGCATTTGGACAGTTATACTTTTGCTTTTAGCAGGACATTATCACAGACATTCTTATATCACAGGGACAGGAAATATCCCACCCCCCCCAAACAATCAAGCACAATTGAATGGATGGAAGCCCAGTTGTTTATAAGCTAGTGGGTAACAACTGCCCTTACCAACCTCCAGAGGGAGCGCCCCCCCATTAGACCTCCGTCACTTCCCTTACATAACATTTCTCTGTTGGCTACAGAATAATCTGTAGATATTTCTCTCACTTCACTTACCTCCCTTCCATTTGATTTGACTGAATTTGACAACCAATAAGCTGCATATTTTCTACAATCCATTTATTTTCCAACTGGATTTTATATTTTCTGAAATAAAACACTAAAAAAAAAAAGGTGCCTTGCGACTTACTTAGCTGATTTTTATTTATGAGAATATGTATGTGTGTATATACAGAGAGAGTTTTATTTGGAGGACTACTTCAAGTTAGAGAAGGAGCTATAAGTTACACAATGCTGAAAAACAGCTTATGTCTCCATTCTTTCATGACTTTATCTTAAATATTTAGGCAAATTCAAAAAATATGTTTCTAATGCATCAGAGACCATATTTGGCTCTAGAATAAAGATTTCCAATTTAAGCAATAAAGAAAAAAAAGATGTCTTTTAAGGAATGGATTGAAATTGAAAATTAATTCAAAGAAATATTCACTTTTTGTTCTAAGTAAATCACTAAGTCATAAGAAAAAAGAAGTCAAAGTAGAAGAAAATAATGATGTACAATGACTTCAATGCAACCTGTAGGAAACCTTAGGCTATTTTGAAAGGCTTCAGAATTTTAAAGTTGTAAAATCAAAATAATACTGGTATTACTATTTCCCTATTCTGTTTTATCCTTACTCCTACTTATGGGCAAATGATTTATTTTAATAACGTTTGTTTTAAAGGCATACTTTAAAAATATTAGTGCTTTAAATATTTAATAACAAATAACGCTAGTTGGCCCTTCCACATTTTTACAATCCATTTTGTCAAGGGGAAAATATTTATATGTGTATATGTATAAGAAGTTAAATGTCTTAAGATAAATGCCTTTGCCAAGGGCAAATTAATGTCATTATATTTTAATCTTACATGCTTATTGTAAATCACGGTAATAAATGCTGTCAAACTCATACCTGTAACTAAATATTATTTCCGTCGTTTCTTCTAGTAAATCACTATTTTTAATTATATGTATGTATGTGTGTCATTATATGATACAAATACTTACGAACATGCATTCATCCATACAAAAGAGAGAATTATCAACTCATCTACTGAAAAAAAAAGGTAGGACGAAATAATTATAATAACTTGCTTATCCCTTAGGAAAGCTGAACTTAATGAAAATGAAATCATTTGCTTAAAGTATTGGCATTTATTTCACAGAACTAGAACGCATCATCCTAAAATTTATACGGAACCATAAAAGACCCTCAAAATAGCCATGGACATCCTGAGAAAGAAGAACAAAGCTGAAGGTGTCATGCTACCTGATAGCAAATTATATCGCAAGGCTGTGGTAATCAAACCAGCATGGCACTGGTATAAACATAGACACATAGATCAATGAAACAGAATAGAGAGCCCAGAAATAAATCCACTGCTATATAGTCATTTAATCGATGACAAAGGGAGCAAGAATTTAAGAATTTACATTGGGGAAAGAAAGTTGATTCAATAAATCATGCTAGGAAAACTGGACAGATACATGCAAAATAAAAAAAGAGAAACTGGACTACCTTCATACACCACATATAAGAATAAACTCAAAATGGATTAAAGACTTAAATGTAAGACATGAAACCATAAAATTCCTAGAAAAAAATATAGGAAGTAATCTCTTAGACATTACCCTTAGTACTATTTTCACTGATATATCTCCTCATTGAAGGGAAACAAAAGAAAAAATAAACAAATGGGACTATAGCGAACTAAAAAGTGTTTTCACAGCAAAGGAAACCATCGACAATACAAAAAAACAACCGACTGAATGGGAGAAGATATTTGTCAATAATATATTTGATAAGGGGTTAATAACCAAAATGTATACAAATCTCATAAAACTTAACACACACACAAAAAAACAAACAATCCAATTTTAAAAATGGGCAGAGGTCTTGGATAGACTTTTCTCCAAAGAGGACATACAGACGGCCAATAAACATATGAAAAGGTGCTCAATCAGAGAAACGTAAATAAAAACCACAATGAGATACCAGCTCACTCCTGTCAGAATTACTATCATCAATAAATCAACAAGCAAGTGTTGGCCAGGATGTGAAGAAAGGGGAACCCTTGTTCAGTGTTGGTGGAAATGCAAATTGGTGCAGCCACTATGGAAAACACTATGGAGATACCTCAAAAAATAAAAAATAGAACTACCTTGTGGTCCAGCAGTTTCACTCTTGGGTATTTATCCAAAGAAATCCAAAACACTAATTTGAAAAAAATATATGCACTCCTATATTTATTGCAGTGCTATTCACAATAGCCAAGATATTGAAACAACTGAAATGCCCATCAATAGACGATTGGATAAAGAATTTGTGGTACATTTATACAATGGAGTATTTACTCTGCCATAAAAAAAGAATGAAATCTTACCACTTGCAACAACATGGATGAACCTAGAAGACATTATGCTAAATGAAATAAGTCAGACTGAGAAAGACAAATACCATATGATCTCATTTATATGTGGAATCTCAAAACAGAATAAATGAACAAACAAAACAGAAATAGACACATAGATACAGAGATCAAATTGATGATTGCTAGATGGGAGGGGTGTTGGAGGGATGGGTGAGAAAGGTGAAGGGATTAGGAAGTACTAATTGATAGTTAGGAAATAGTCATGGGGATGTGAAATACAGCATGGGGAATATAGTCAATAATGTTGTAAAAACTATGTATAGTGCCAGGTGGGTACTAGACTTATCGGGGGATCACTTCATAAATTATATAAATACCTAACCACTGCACAGTATACCTGAAATTAATATAAAATAATATTGAGTGTCAACATTAAAATATATAATATATAACATATACATATATGTGTGTGTGTGTATATATATATATATGTGTGTGTGTATATATATAGTGCCAGAAAATATACACATATTTAAGAAAGGAAAACTGTATTAAAATTGTTGTATTCAATATATATGTATAAGAAAAGATGAATAAAAGTAACATTTGACTTCTGCAATTACAAGAGGTGCTCAAAGTGGTTACCATCAGCGTCCAGACACTTCTGATTATGGTGAACTACTGCTTAAGCAATGTTGACCAAAGTGTCCACTTGTATACATTTGTTGTGGCACCACCAATATATATAGACACAGGATATAAAGTACAGCATAGGGAATATAGTTAATGTTGTAATAGTTATGTATGGTGTCAGATGTGTAGTGGACTTATTGGGGTTATCACTTTGTGAGGTGTGTAAATGTTTAGTTATTACGTTGTTTTGTACTCCTGAAACTAATAATAAAACAACAACAAACAATATGTATTGGCATTTAGAAATTAGTTGGTACCATTACTGATTACAATAACAATATGCTGATTTACTAAAAATGGATATACCTGAACTTTTAATCATTTGGTAAAAAACTGTAGTAAACCAATGGCTTCCCTTCAAAAAAACAGCCTGTTGATTCACATAATGGAAAAACCAATGGTGAAAAAGCTCTTTCTTTAGAAATTGGTATAAAGAACATGTTCATCCTTGAATACATCAAGGGATAAAATCAGTTCTTTAAGAAAGTAAATGGGGTAGGATAGAATACATGCAAATGCAATTGTTTTTTAGAGCTGCTCTTTTAATTAAACTTTTAACACCATCTTAATAGTTGGCAAAAGACCCCAACAAGAGAATATAAAAGCAACCCACAGAATGGAGATCATATTTGTAGTACATACATCTAACAAATGATGTGCAAAATAAATGTATTATAAGAGAAAGACAGAAAATCAAACAGAAGAATCTGCAAAAGGCTTGAACAGACATTTCACAAAAGATGCTAGCTATTTAAAAAGCCAGTAAGTACTTGAAAAAATATTCAACTTCCTTATTGTCATTTATAAATCACTAGAGTGACTAAAATGGAATAGCTTCACAATGGGATACTATACAGTAAGAGGAAGGATTAATGTGCAACTATATGCAACGGCATGTATAAATATCACAAGTAAAATGTTGAGACAAAGAAGGCAGATACAAAAGTTCACATAATGTATGAATCCATTTATATTAATAACAAAGGAAGGCCAAACTAATCTATGCTTTTAGAGGCCAGGATTGCAGTTATGGGGTCATTAAGTGTAATGGGGAACTCAATGGAGTTTTCTGGTATTTTGGTGATGTCCTGTCTCTTAACCAGAGTGCTAGTTCCATTATTGTGTTCAATTTTGTGAATACTCATTGAGTTTGACACTTGAGATATGTTCTTTGTTGATATATATTATCCTGGAGAAAGGTTTTTTTTAAAAAAATCGAAGTTTATCTTCTGAATACTTCCAAGAGAATGATGAAAGATGCAATATTTTGGAAACTACATTTATGAACAATTAATATATAAAACAATTTGCTTATAACTCTTCATATTTTAAAGATATCTGCTTTAGAAACTACCTTGAACCATAGATTTTTTCCAATAATTTCCATTCATAATTAAAGTAAAAATCAGAGTTTTATTGTATCTGTACGTGGTTTTACTTTTAAAATATGTCAACATAAACTATAGCAACGAGTAGTGTACCTACATATAAAAATTTTTTTTTTGAAGGATTCGGTGTGGTAGTCTCCATTATATTCTCTTCAGTTCACATATATGGCCTTTGGTTAAAACCATATGGATCATGATGGATGATGGTGGTCTGCTGTAAACTTATCAAAATGGTAATCTTAATTGAAACTGCTGTGACAGTTTGGAATGACTCAGATAAGCACAGTCTCTGGCACTTAGCATGCAACATTTGATTTAGCAAAAAGTTTCTTCTTGAGCTCCATGATGGAGAGGCCAAAAGCAATTTGCCTTTACATATTAAGACGAGCGGTACAACTTCAATGTAGAACTCAGGTTTATTGCAGTCTTCTATCATGATATATTCATACAGACTTTGATTTTCCTTGATATGCAACAAAACATCACACATGATACATGTATGCTCAGTCTACAGAATATCACATACCATCTCCTATCGATAACACCATATTTATTCTAATGAGCAGAATGCCACAAGTACCCTAGATACCCAACTAATTAACTGTCAGAATAGAAAATATATTTATTGAAGCTGGCTTGCAATGGCATGTGAGATCCAAATGTACATAACTTTTCCTAAGTATACATTTAGGAATACACCTTTGACAGTTTAACAACATCCATGGTGGGAGTATTTACATGAAAAACAAATAGACAAAGCTAAAGATTAGTACTGATTTTTTCTTCCTAGAGAGCTGACTGTTAAACATTTATTAGCATGTCACATTGAAAATAAAGTCCCGCCTCATCACAAGTTGTGGAAAGTTGCTAGCTGTGAATAGATACCAAAGGAAAAGAGAACTATGAAACAAATCTAAACTATGAGTTAAATTAGTTTCCCTGACAACTGATCTCGTTATCCAGAACCTTTAACAAGACTGGAGTTTTCGTTGGTGAACAGGGACATTCAATGGAGTCTCTGGTAAGCCCCAAGAGATGAGTTGCAATGCAGATTCCTAGGAATCTGGAGCAAAATCAGGTCTTGCATAATAAAGAAAAGATTATACTTAGAAAAATAAAAAGATATCTCAGTGCACCACTGGGTTTTTCTAGAGAGATATAATTTGACCATGGAGTCTAAACTGCTATCTATGAGCTGCGTGGTATTGAGTTACTGTGTCATGACATTATGAGTATTTCAGAAATTCATTATGCTTTGGAAATCACATGATTAGGACTGAAGAATTTCCAAAAAGCATGAATAAATTACAGAAACAGCCACTCAGAAAGAGATACATCCATTAACTCAGACAATCTGGACAGTTCTAGGGAAACGATGTAAATATTTTCAGAAAAGCATATTGGGAAGTATGGAAAGGGTAGTTTATCTCATCTTATTTGCATTTCTGCCCAGCTTCCCTTGCCGCTGGTCAAATTTCACAACATGGGGAGTTAGAATCTCTGACTTTCAAGTTATATTAGCTGGTCCTTGGACAGCCATTGATGAAGTTGATTCTTTGGTGTGGGATTTCATATGGAAGTGGTGAGAGCAACAAGAAACTCGGGGCATCAGCCTCAGATAGGCAGAAGAGCATGGCTGCATGGAGTCGTTGCTATGGTAGCAGCTGATGGAGAAAGCAGCTAAAAGACCAGGAGGCAGATTAGGTTGAAGGAATCTGACACTTACCATGCTTGAGATATGTCCAGCTCACATCCATAACAAAATCAATAGTCTCACAACCAACATCAAAAATCTCATTACCTTTGGTTTACTTGAAATAACATAGAGCACTTATTATGGCTCAGACACTTTTCTAAGTAACCTCTCATGTATTAAATATTTAATTCCAACAGATTTTATGAAATAGGTGCTATGACCTAGAAAGTTTTAAAATAAAAGGAGAGCAAAAGCTATATAGGAAAATCATGAAAATAAAGATGGTGAATTACAAATACCAGGCAAAGTAGAATTTAAAGCAAAAAACAGTAAATGTGAAGAGAAGTCATATTATAATATCAACAGTATTCACATCACAAAACATAAGGACTAAAAAGAAGTGCGACCAATGAAGCAATAACATGATATACCTCATGAAAATGAGCTCAAATTCATTCTATGCATCTATTTAGCAATAATCAACTAGCAATAAACCCAAATGGAAAATTACACTCTACACAAATTACACCCTTATTATAATTTGGTGACTGAGAATGCTGAGCCTTTAAAATAACTTGAGTAAACAAGAAAAATAATTCACTAAATAGCAGCATATGATCTCTCACACTATCACACCACCTCCTCCCCTTAACAGGCTTATGGGTACGAAAGCAAATGAGTAAAAAACTGAAGGGAAGACAGACGAAGGAGCCTAAGTTATTGGCATTATACTCACTTTCTTAAACAAATTTGAAAGTTTTTGCTTGTTTTCATGGCTTTGGAATGATTCCTAGAACAATGAGACTACCTGGTTTTTGAAGGTTTGGTAGGATTCCTCTGTGCAACCATTGAGCCTGGTGCTTCTCTGCAGTTCCTTAATAATTTACTTTATTAGGAGATTGGCCTGTTGAAGCTGTCTAACTCTATTGGGGTTATGTTTTGTAATATCTATTTCCCCAGAAATTATTCATTTCATTTAGGTTTTCAAATGTATTTGCATAGAGTTATGCAAAGCAGCCTCTTTAAACATCTTATGATTCCACTGTTATGTCCCATTGTTATTTCTTATTTTTAATATCTATGCCTTTTCCTGTTTTCTCTCCATTAACTTAGTGAATGGTTGGTGTGCTTTGTATTGTGAGTAGTATAAAAAGGCATGAAAGCTAATCCTTTGCTGATACCATAGTTCTATCATGAATGAAAAAATTGTGTGCTTGCCTAGTGATGATTCTTTTGCTTCCTTAATCTAGAAATTCATAAATATCTATTAGAAAATCTATTAATATTAATTTATTGTTTACAGTATTCAAAGGGGAAAATAATGAATTAAAGAAATGTCAAAAATTTTATAATATAAATCACCATCTATTCCTGATTACAAAACAAAATTCTTAGTAAAACATCAATAGAAGAATAGTAATATAATTTATAATCAGATGATAAAATCATGCTAAATGGTGAAAAACACATTTCTATTAATTGAAAAACAATGCAATAACTACTGCTAGGAGTACTTTTATTTACCTGAAAATGTTAGCTAATATAAGAGAACAAAATAAGAGCTAAAATATTTAAGCAGTATGGAGATTATCAAAGGCTCACAAAGTAAATCAGTGATTCTAAAGCTTTTTGTGTGTCAGTATCCTTTGAAGAACTGATAATTTTTATTCTCCCCCAGGGGAAAAAATGCTATATACTTCTGAGGAACAGAATTTTCCATGAAACATATGTTGTCCCTTTGAAATTCAGTTATCATTTAAGTATAATATAGAAACAGTTACAAAGACATAGTTCTCCTACACTTTTATTTTATCAAGAACTTCACTATTTCAGAAAAAGGTAATAACAAATTAATACAATAAAGCAAAAACAAATTTTAATAACGCTCAAAAGTGATTTTCAAAATGAACATGCAAAATGAAGTTTAAGAAGTATTTGGAAACATAGAAGAGTTTGAGAAATGACAATGCACATGGAATTGTTTCTATTTAACCAATTTAATTTTTATTTTTGTGGCCACATGTGATGAAAATTTAGACTCACAAATGTATGTGGAAACAAAAATAACCAAGTCCCTCTTAGCTCACATTGCCATACAGGTCTAAGCTGTGTTGAGAAAATGTGTTCAGAATTTTCCAATGATCTTCAAGGTAAATTAAGGCTGTAATTGCCTCTGTATTTATGCCAATTAAATAATATCTGTCTCGGTTTTGGTCAAAAGTGACATTTACATCTGCAAAGAAACATCTGAGAAACTACCTTCAAGTTTGAGGTAATCTGAGCAAGTAAGACTTGTGAGCAAAAAGACTTTAGCAATGTAACCAGATGACCGAATATTTTAACTTTCAGAAACAATAAAAACCACTGCCATCTTTGATTCCCACTTCTTAATAACGCTTCTTCAGCTTTAAAGAGTATACATGGTGGAACATTTCTAACATATGTAAAGGAGATTCAGAATATTTTAAGGAAATACTATGCCCACATATAGGTTAATTAGCTTGAAATCTCAATAAGTTAATGATTTTTCTAAACATATATAAAGACAAAATTGACTCAAGAAAGATAAAATATGAATATATCCATTATTGTAGAAAACATAAAAAATTTTACAAACTATATCCAAATAAAGCTTCAGGATAATATATAAAGTTCCTTCAAGCTTTCAAGGAACAAATAATTGCACATTATATGTGGGTGCATTTTAAAGTTGTTTTGTTTTCTATGTTGTCAAGATATCGAAAACCTAATTCAGGTAATGAAAATTTATTATATAGATATATTAAAAAGTTAAAAAAATTAAAACAGCTGAACAATCAAACCTCACAAAATAAGAACTGGTAGATTACTCAGCATAATATAGCTCTTTTGGCTAATATATCTTAATTCATCCATGACAAATGTTTATTGTTATCTAAATTAGAACTTTCTATTTATACCAACCACTTTTGGTTTTTTGAAATCTACTTTTACATTAATGATTTCCTCTCTTTTGATAAGCTTTGAATTCAACTGCCTCATGGGGAGAGAGGAAAAAAACAAAACAATAACTAATTTGGTAAGAAATATTATTGTTGGCCACACAGATTGAGTAGAGTTAATGTTGTTTCATATAGGCACCATATGCACAAAGCATAGATATAATCAATCATCAAAAATTTGGTCATATATATCTATCCATATAGATATACACGTGTTTTTCAAAGATTGTGTGAGAACAATAAGTTATAATCCTACATAAATTCTAGTCAACTGAAATCAAACACCATGATGAACCTAGATTTAGCCTATCAATTAAATATTAGTTTAATGTTATAAAATCACTACATTATATCCCATGTGACTAGGGAAAAAAAATGCTCACAATTACATTATAGATTCCTGTCTGTATGGAATTCAATTAAACTCTTCTCAAAGTTAAAACTACTAGGGAAAAAAAATCCCCTTGAACTAAAAGTTGATAGGATACTAGATTCCTTCACATTAAAATTAGAAGGTTGCTGTCAATAGTATTATTTAGTCCTTCATTTGGAACATAAGGAAAAAAAATTAAAAAGAGTGTTGTACTAATGAAAAGAAAGAATCTATATTTTTATTTTGTTTTGTTCATGCAATTAATATATCTGAATTGTTTTGCTTAGAAAATGCAAAGAAGTGATTTCAGAAACTATAAAAATTAATTATTGCTTTCAGCAAAGTAAATTGGATCAAGATTGGGGTTGATAAACTACCTTGTAGAGCAAATCAGTCCACTGACTATATATGTAAATAAAGTTTTATTGGCACACAGCCATGCTTATTCCTTTAGGTATTATTTATGGCTGCTTATGTGGGCAGAGTTCAATAGTCATGCCAGAGACCCTATGACCTGCCAAAGCCTAAAATATTTAATACCTACCCCTTTACAGAAATGTTTGTTAAACCCTGATCAAGATAAATATTTAACAATCACTTTTTTAACCAGCAATTAAGAGTCCCAGAAAGAGATAACAAAGAAAGATATGGGGAGGAAAAATTTTCAGACCTGAAGATATGGATTTTCAGAATGTAAGGGCTCACTGATTACTCTGTAAAACACAAGAAAAAAATAAACAACAACAACAAAACACCAAAGCAAGCTAGGCATGATCACAGTGACACTTCAGATCAACATTCAAATCCTAAAAGCTACCAGAGGAGGAAAAAGATCACATGTAAAATTTATATCATATACCTCAAAACCAACCTAGGAAACTAAAAGCTAATAAAATAACTGCAACCTACAAGTCTATATATTCAATGTAAAGTCAAGTCATGCTTAGATAGATAAGGTCTTTAAGTGTTTTACTCCTCATCTCTTAGAGAATATACTCCATCACGACTCGGGAGTAAACAACAAAAAGTAAGACACAAGATCAAGATAAAGTGGATCCAACAGAAAAGAGAGAGGAAAAAAATCCCAGGATAATGAAAAAAATAGTATTTTTTTCCAAAGCCAGATGTGAAGCAGGCTTAGTAAATAAACAGGTCATTTGGGAGCAGGGGGACAGAGAGGTCTAGGAGGAATATATCAGAGAAAAATAATGACTTAAAGATGTAAAATGCTACCTACCTCAGTGCTGAATATCACTATGGTCACCTTTGAAATACTCCCCTGTCAGCATCTAGTCCACCTCTCAATGCAATTTTGGAACTCTTTTCTCTGGAATGTCCATCAGAGCTGTCGTTCTACTAGACTTGATGTCCTGAATGTCATCAAAATGTCTTCTTTTCAATATTTCCTTTATCTTCAGGTAAAGAAAAGTCACTGGGGGCCAGATCAGGTGAGTAGGGAGGGTGTTCCAATACGGTTATTTGTTTATTTACTAAATACTCCCTCACAGACAGTGCTGTGTGAGCTGGTGCATTGTTGTGATACAGAGCCATGAATTGTTGGTGAAAAGTTCAGGTTGTTTAACTTTTTCACGCAGCCTTTTCAGCACTTCCAAATAGTAATCTTGGTTAACTGTTTGTCTAATTGGTACACATTCATAATGAATAATCCCTCTGATAGCAAAAAAGGTTAGCAACAGCGTTGCAGCAAGTTCCCGAACTTAATTGTCAGACCTTTGTATATGAAATAATTGACCATATTGAAAACAAGTTTACAGTTCTGCCAGAGTGTTTGGGTTCTGACTTAGCAATAAGTATGTAGAGAAAAAGCAATTGAAGAGAATGAGGTAACTCCAGGATAAAGAAAAACTCACAGGAGAAATGAAGTGTTAGTGTCTTTAGCACAGAAATTAAGTGTGAGAGTTCTGTCAATGGCTCAATTGAGAGTAATTTTGCAAAACCATACCAATGTAAAGGTTGAAATTTGAGTTAACCAGGAAGTTGGTTATCAGTATTTTAGGAGAATGCCTATGTAAGTGGAGTCCCAAAGGAAAGAACTCTGAGCTAAATCCTCCTCTTGTGTAATGAAAGTCAATAACTTAAAAAGTTAATGTCTGACAGTGAAAAATAAAGAAATAGCTCTACAAACTATATTAGTTAGAAATGTGGAGATTTTTTTTTTTAAAGAGGAAGATGAAGGATATAAGGAAGTAGTAATTGGTGATGGCAAAAAAGGGAGGCATTTTAATTATGAGTTTTGTAATACTATTAGATAATCTAAAAATAAGTGGAATTTGTCAAGTATACCTCAATAAACCTGAAGGAAAAATAATAAAATCAAACAAACTATTGCTTAAAAATATAGGTTTTATAAAGGGCCTATGTATAACCCAAACTTGGCCACTTACTAACTGTAATTCTGGGTAACTAAATAAACCTCTATGTTTCTCAGTATTTTTGTTTGTTTGTTTGTTTTTTTCCCCTTTTTAAAATAGGGATAATGGAAGTATATAAGAGAAACATAACAGAGTATAAATGAACTACTACATGAAAGGCATTTATTATAAAAGCATCCCTTGATAAAGTAGAAATTGGCGTTTTTAAAGTAATATGAAATACAAGTGAGAAAATGGTCTCTTCACAAAAATAATTTTACAAAGTAAAAATCTGTGTTAGTAATGTATTAGATGTATACAGTGTCAGTAACCTGAGAGAGATAAAAGTTTTGAAAATCCTGATTATGAAATCAGTGCATTTAAAATTGTTTTTAATTCTAATAATAAAATATACTTTTCATGCTGCTTAATCAGATTATTGTATTGGAGATAAATGCGTACAAGGTATTTATGAAGATAAATTAATCACAATAAATTTATAGACATTTAGGACCCCACTGGCCCTTAAATATTCTCCCTCAGGTTGAATATTTTAAACTTACATATAAAGGGAAAAGGTGCTGTAAATGGCAGTATTTTGAGTAATTTTAGAAATTTTTCTGAGGACCTAGTTTTTTTCCAATTTAGCCTCTTAAATAGACTTCATAATTTCTTTGTTGTATCATTATATTTACAAATGTATGTTTACAGCCCTTTTGAAACTATCAAAATATAATTCCCATTGTACCACGAGTATTTATGAATAACTGTTGGTTTTTCAAACACTAATATATAAAATTTTTTGATGAAATGGGGAGGGAGTCTATGGAGCAGTGCTTTTAAAATGTGTGTATACACTCAAAAGTTTGGCACAGAAATAAACACTTAAAAGTGTATAAAACAGTCCTAAACTCCAAGGAAAATGAAATAGTTCATAGACCTCCTCTTTCCATCTCCCCCCGAAAATGATTATTATGAACAGAGACTAACCTCATAGTAACCATTCACTTTGATTGTAAATTGAGGAATTTAACCCCACAATGTGTGACATCAGTGGAATTTACAGTCTCAAAGTAATTTGCCTGAATGCAGCCCCCCAAACCATTTACACTTATGAAAACATCCTGGTATTGTGGATACAAAGTCTGGAAGAACACAACACTCTGCTTTGCCATTTCAATCTCTCTCCATCCACACTTTGTGCACAACCCGTTAGTCATGACCCACCCCGCCATCCCCCCGCTCCCAGCTTAACTGCAAAACCTTCCTACTTTTCCAAAGATTCTGATAATTTTAGAATCTTCTAGAAAAAAACAGTGATATGGAATTCACATTGTTCTATATAGGTGGTCCCTTAAAAGGGACACAGTATGCATCTACTTATATGGTATTTTAAAAGAATTTCCAAAGGTTTTTCTTTCAGAATACTTCAGTGAACAAATAGAGGCACGATCATAAGAATAATTTGGTTGTTCCCTACCAGAAAAATGACAGCGAGTAACTGGACATAAAACAAGCTTTGTTGGGGACACTTGGCAGAAATGTGTATTACAGGTAATTGCTGGGGTAAACAAGATAAGGTGGAATGATCATGGGCAAAAATGGGGCAACAGAGGCACCACAAGGAAGTACAGGTGGCATATTATAGTGGTTGCAAGCCTAGTCTGGAGCCCTGCTGAATAGAGTCTTTGAGACCCCTCTTGAATAGCCATTTTTCTACAAGACTAATATTCAACTTCCTGGTTACTTACTAGCTCTGCAGTAGACAACTGATTTACCCATGTGTACCTTAGTTTCCTCATTTGTGTAATAGAGACAATAACAGTACCCACTTCTCAGGATTGTAGTGAAGATTAAATTGACTTCTGTCTGTGTTTAGAATAGTATCTATAATATAATGAGCAATATCATGTTTTTATTAGTAGAAACACTTTTATTAGGAGAAAGAGCATCCAGGTGGGCAAGCAAAGGTATTAATTTCTAGCCCTTTAATTTTGCCCAGGTCTGTCTCTGATTATTTTCTTTATCCCAGATCTGCCGCCCTGTGGCCTTTTAGAGGTTATTTCACATCTGTGTGAAATACTTCATGTGAAAATTCAAACAGAGGGCTGACCTCCCTCAAAGGAGGATTAACTGGTAAATGATTGCCAAGACCTTGTAACACTTGAAGAGTTCCAACAATGTTGCTTGCTAATTCTCCTCATCCTGAGAAGGGCCAGCTGATGACAATTCTAGGCTGAGGTGTCTCATGTCATATAAATACTCACTCCAAAATTGTTGTGAGATTTCCAATTTGTTAAGTGGCCAGAGGGCACACTAACAAGATAATCATTGAAGAACAGCACATTCTGCACCTGGCATAAGATTAGTGGCTGTTTAAGGAAATGTTATTTCCGGCATCCGGTTTTCAGTTTGGTTTATTTTTTCACATTTTCACGTCTGACTAGTTAAGTGAGCTTCACATAGCAATCTTCCTTTCACATATAATAAGATTTTATGGTGAAAGACAATATTATCTGAGAAAATCTGCTAAATTGAGACTATGGAAATAAATTAGGTTTTTTACGTGTTGTATAAGGTCTGCAGATGACATTATATTCACAATTTTTATTGTATCATAATCCTCTAGAAAAGATACTTAATGGTCCCAAAGGCATCTTCAGCAAAAGTACACCATGAAATCTAAAAGGAAAGTTTTTGTGGAATTGTGAATTGCACAGGAGTACCATCTAGAGATAAATATTCATGTCATTAACAAATTCCAGATCAGTCCATGATTATTCATCATTAGAGCACATGTATTCGATTTTATATGAATTATTCATTGACTTTGTTTATGAACATCTTTAACTGATTAATGGCAAATCTTGATGAATATTCCTGAATTGCTCAAACTGAAGCATAGATCATAATGAATGAAGTCATGCATTGCTTTTCAGGACTGTGAGATGAATAGCTGATACAGGAAGAAAAATAAGAAATTGCAATGGTTTTTGCAAATATGTCTGGTTTGGAAATCTGAGGGCTTAAATTTTTATTAGTAACACATTGACAATCAACATCCCACTCTTTAAGCTATGAGTCGGCTTTAGAGTCAGAAAAGGTGATGCAAGACAGTGCCAGGAAACATGCCGCAAGCAGTTCAGAGAGTTCCTCTGGCGGAACTTTCTGAAACCAGACTCCAACTCTTAAATAGGTATATCGTATATTTAAATAGTTTCCTAAAATATAGTATTTAATTCTAATTTATCCAGTAATATTTATTTTATTGTATTGTATTTTATTTTATTTATTTTATTGTGATACCATTTAATAAGAAATTTATTCTTATTTTAAATATTTGTATTAAATTTATTGGGGTGACATTGGATAGTAAAATTATATAGGTTTCAAGTGTACATTTCTATAATACATCACCAGTCAGTTCTCCTTCCATCACCATATATTTGACCCCTTTATCCTCTTCTACCACCCCCCCTTAACTTCTGTTAACCACTACACTGTTGTCTGTGTCTATAATTTTTGTTTTTTGTTTGCCTTGTTTATTTGTTGCTTTCAGTTTATATCCCACATATGAGTGAAGTCATACGGTTCTTGACATTTTCTGTCTGGCTTATTTCACTTAGCATGATAATCTTAAGATTCATCCATGTTGCAAACAGCAGTATTTCATCTTTTCTTATGGCTGAGTAATAGTTCAGTGTATATACGTACCACTTTTTTTTTATCCAATCATCTATTGAAGAACACTTTGGTTGTTTCCATGTCTTGGCCACCATGAATAATGTTGCAAGTAACATATGGGTACATATATCTTTATGGATAAATGTTTTTGGATATTTTGGGTAGATACCCAGAAGAGAAATTGCTGGGTCATATGGTAATTCTATTTTAAATTTTATCCTCAATATGTTTTTAAGTGTATATTACAGTATTGTTAACTCTAGGCCTAATAGTGTACAGTAGATCTCTAGAATTTATTCATCTTGAATTACTAAAACTTTATACCCATTGATTAGCAGCACCTCATTGTCTCTTATTTCCTGCCACTTGCAACCACTGTTCTCCTCTCTATTTCTATGAATTTGACTACTTCAGATACCTCATATAAGAAGAATCATGCCGTATCTGTCCTGTGAATGGCTTATTTCATTTAACTTAATGTGCTTAAAGTTCATCCATGTTTTCACATATTACAGGATTTCCTTATTTTTAAGGGATGAATAATATTCCATTGTGTGTACATATCACATTTTCTTTATCTATTTCTCCATTGATGAATATTTATATTGTTCCACATCTAGCTATTGTGAATAGTGTTGCAGTGAACATGGAGTGCTAATATTTCTTTGAGATCTTAATTTCAATTATTTTGGATAAATACCTAGAAGTGAGATTGCTGGCTAATATGGTAGTGTGAGTTTTAATTTTTTTGAGAAAACTCCATACTGTTTGTCGTAGTAACCTTATCATTTTTATATTCCTGCCAACAGTATAAAAGGGTTAAAATTTCTCTTCATCCTCAATAATACTTACTTTTTAAAATAATATCCATTCTAATAGGTATGAGGTGATAACTCACTGTAGTTATGATTTTCATTTCCCCGAAGATTAGTGATTTTGGGCATCTTTTTATTAACCTGTGGTCCGTTTGTGTGTCTCTATATATTCAAATCCTTCACCTTTTTTTTGTTTTTAATGGGGTTGTTAGTTTTTTTGTTTTGTTTTGTTGTTGTTTTTGCTACTGAGTATAGGAGTTCCTTATATAGTCTGGAAATGAATCCCTTATCTGATACATGTTTTGCAAATATTTTGTTCCATTTTGCAAGTTGTCCTTTCATTTTGTTGATTATTTGCTTTGCAACGGAGAAGATTTTTAGTTTGATTGGAAGACTTCATATTGTTAAAATATCCATGCCAACCAAAGTGATCTACAGATTCAGTGAAATCCTTATCAAAACCCTAATAGCATTTTTACAAATGTAAAAAAAAAAAATCTAAAATTCACAACACCCTGAATAGCCAAAACAATCTTGAGAAAGAAGGACAAAGGTGGAGGCATCACACTTCCTAATTTTAAAATATATTACTAAGCTACAGTTATTATAACAATATGTCATTAGCATAAAGAAAGACATATAGACCAATGGAACAGAATATATACAGTCCAGAAATCCACACTTATATGGTCAACTGATCTTCTATAATGGTGTCAAGAATGCTCAATAGGGAAAAGATAGTCTCTTTAACAAATGGTGCTGAGTAAAATGATTATGCCTATACAAAAAGTATGAAATTGAACACTCATCTTACACCATACATAGAAATCAACTCAAAATGGATTAAAGATTTAAATGTAAAACTTAAAACTTCTAGGCGGAAACAGGGGAAAAGCTTCATGACATTGGTCTTGACAATGATTCATAAACATCAAATGCCCAGGCAACAAAAGCAAAGACAGACAAATAGGACTACACCAATAATATTCTTGGTCACTAAAAATAACCTTGTTTTTCAAAGTTTCTTAATGAGGAATTATTTTAAAACCCAGTCAATGAGGTATATTAAAAATGGAAAAAAATAAAATAAAACGATAGTTTATATTTTTGCCTATGTTAAACATAGTAAGTAAAGCCTTGGTATGTACTGGGAGTGCCAATGTATACACATGACTTGCATTCATCTTTTGTTATCGTTATATATTATCACAATTTTAATACAGTTTTCCTTTCTTAAAATGTGTATACATTTTTTGGCATCCCCTGTATTTATGTCTGTTCATGAGTCTATTTTCATACATATATTTTCTTATTTTTGCATTTTAACCTGATTTGTGGTATACCAAGATATGTATATGCTAATTGATCACAACTGTTCCAAGTTTTTTTAAAATTAATATGTCATGACTCTGTTTGGATACAATCAAATATTTCTTTTATACAATAATATTTTAATGACTAATACACTATCATGAATGTAGAAAAGATATGTGTGTAAAAATGCAATAAACACATGCATTATGTGTAAAGAGAGGATCCATTATATCTAAAGAGAAAACATATTATTGTGCATACATTATTTCTTACGTAGAAAAGAGAAAAATCCAAAACATAGACAAATATGTTCCATATTTAGATGAGAAGGTAAAATGAGAAACAGGTATCAGCAAAGGAAATTGAGAAGGAAAAATCAGAGAAGAAGAAAATCAGGTAAGAGTGATGCCCTGTAATTAGAGAAGTCACTGTTCCAAAACTATGAAGGACAGGTCAACTGTGCCAGTTGTTGCAAGTCATTAGCCTTAGTCAGAGCAACACCTAGGAAGAGGTGTGGCTTCTCCACTTCTCCACTATGGGAAACAGAGCATAAAAGCCAAGTGAGGGGATGACAGGAGAGTGAAACACAAAACACAGTGGAACAGATGGAAAGCTGCCCTAGGTAATCCTCTCTGTATCCCATCTATCATTCAAATATCTACGATGTCTTGGACTAAAGTGAGATTATTGAAGAATGGGCACTGAATGGTTGGCAGTCACACATGGATTTAAAGTGCTGTGAGATTCCAGAAATCTGGGATGACTGGGGACAGCAGAATGTGTAGACATTGTCAAAAAGAAGGGGAAAAGAGATCTTAAATATCAGAAATATTACTCTGTCTTCCAACTTAAAGATTCTAGATGACCATTAATAATGCATCATGTTATATTGATAGAAAGCAGGGGAGATATTGGGGGTAACTGAGTAAGATCTCCAAAATTTGCTCAGAAGTTTTGTGTGTTTGAGTAAAATTTGAAATTGAATCTTACCTACCTCTATAATTTCATTCTTTGGATAGCAAACATCAATTTTGTAGGGATCATTTGTGGCAACAAGGGAAGGTAGATGGTGAAAGTGATAAAAACATGCTTTACAAAAAGGAGATAATTCAATTACAGGTACATATCTAGACTGCACTCCTCTATAGAAATTATAAAACCCATGCCTCAAACTTGATTTCCTGAACTTTGGTTTCAAATCTTTCAAATACAACATTCAGTTGTATAGCCTTTCTTTTCCATACTTATTTCTGCAAGCTCCTTTATTTAAGGGCTTAAGTGATCTCAGCTTTCTCTCACAACAACGCAAAAGTATAAAAAGAAAAGAACAGAAAAGCATTATTTTGTAACTAGGTCTGAGTGGTATTAAGGAATTTCTAAAATATCAGTTGACATTCAACAACAATCCCATACTCACCTACACCACTGTAGTAATGCTGAGAAATCCTGGGGATATCATTCAGTGTTAGTAGATAAAAAATAACTGAAACATCAATTTGAGCCACATGTTGTCTAGATCAAAGACAAGGTCATTTTGTCCTCAGTGCAAAATAGACTGAGACCATGTCTTGGGCAACATTTTCCGTCCAGTATCTTATTAGAATAATTAAACTGCTTCTCCCTTTATGGCCAGTTTAATGCAGGTGCTTAAAATTTCTAAAAATATTTTAAGATAAGCTGCAATCTTCATTACATATAAACGGAGGCAATTCAAACATTAGAAGTCTGATTTACTTGACAGCATCCTGATCCTTGTTTTTAAATTTCATTTCAGGGTTGTCTCCTCAGGGCTGGACAGTTTAGATATCAACCACTATCTCAAATTGAAGCAGAAAGGTAAAGAAGCAGCAGAAAAATAGAAGGGTAAAATGAAGTGTAAAAAAAATCTAGCAGGGAAATTATACCCAAGCCATCAAGTTCATGGTTAGGAAACTGTTTGACTTATTTAAAAGGCCATGTATCAAAGTAGGTAAATAAGACTTGTTTGCTCCTCAACAATTCTTTGTATGCAAATCCTCACCATTCCCCTTTTTATTTTCCTTCTTGCCCTAGTATCGTGATAACACATATTCTTTTAAATTCCGTTTTATACTTTCATCTTCATTTTGATTTATTTAAATGTTCATTTCAGTATTAGTAAATAACAATGATTCCAACACTATTTATATTTATGGGCAAACAGAGTACTTACTCTGGGACTAATGTAAGTCATTTTAACAAAAAAAGTTGAATTATCACTCTATAAATTTGTCATATTTTAATGAAGTCAGTTGATTCACTAGATTTGAAGTTTCTAAATTGGCTGAGCTGATACTACTTTGTGTATGATATACAGAATGACTCAAAAGTTCTCGTTGCCATAATTTTTTTTTCTTGAATCCACTGGGATAACACCCAACCATGATCTTCATAATTTACTTAATTTCTCTTTCATAATTATTAGAAATCATTGCTGCTTAGTCTCTTTTAAATAATTGTCTTGTTTAAATCCTTTACAAAATATAGAGCTATATCTGAAATTGAGTTGGCGTGTAGGATCAGGGGAGAACTATAGTGTTTGTGGGACTCAAGAATGCTGGCTTAATTTCTATAGATTTTAATAGATCTGGATGATATAAAATTCTAAATTTTTAAGGCAAGTTATAATTTACTGACTTTTGCAAATGAGTAGATAAAAATTTGTCTGTCTTGAAAATAATTTAAGGGAAAAAAGGAAAAGAATTTTTAGCAAAATAACATACACTGTCTTTGAAAAGCTGTGGAAAACTCTTGCAAGAAAAAGCTTAAAGTTTGTTGAAGAGAAGGGGAGCTCAATCATTATTTTTATGAGTATTTTAAGTGAATACTGTACTTCTTAGATATTTGAAAAATGTGTTATCTAAAAACGTGCACTTTCCCAGTTCTATGACTCACAAGCCAGGTACTTTGGGAAAGTTTCTTGGTCCTTTTCTTCATCTCCAAAGTAGGGAAAATATTAGTCTTATGTCAAGTTGTACAAATGAAAACCTATATTTAAAGTTCTTAGTACAGTGCATGAGCAAAATAAATAACTACAAAGGGAGCTGTTCTGTGCTATTAGGGTCAAAAAAATTTATGGTACATCTATTATCAATGATATGAAAACAATTTGGGAGGTTTATGAACATGGTTGATTTAGTTTCTTAGGAAATGACTTATCATGTCAACATTTTAACCAATTTTTCTACCCCATCCATTCAGAGAAAGTGACATTTTAATCAATATTGGAAGGAGGTGAGTGAGTCCCTGCATACCTGGAGAAAAGAGCTATCTAGGGAGGAGGAACAAGTAGAGCTAAGACTGTAAACTGAAGCATGCTTGGGATGTTCCAGGACCGGCAACAAGGCAATTGTTACTGGAACAAGTGAAAGAGGGAGAGCTTAGCATGACATGGGCGAGGTTGGAGGACCAGATCATGGAGCGCCTCACAGGCACTGGCTTGGACATTGCTGTATTTTGGGGAAAGTGCCTCTCTTCTTTACAACTTAACCTGGATAATCATGAATTACAGCACTACGAGATACCAGATATATGTGGAGAACATAAAGAAAATACATTAAATCCCCAGTTCTAAACCAGGGGACCTTCTAAGAGAAATCAATCACATACAGTTAATTACTATATTATCCTGTTGTATTTTAAAACCATTCTACTACAGACCATGTAGGATCCAATGGATTAAGAAGGTATTCATCTAAACTATTACCAGACCACTAAGGAAATAAGGACAATTTCAGAATCTTAATTTTGAGGCAAATAAAGTGAATATGTTTTAAATGGGCAATATTCAGTATAAATTTCATTTAAGTGATATCATGGTAATACAGCCATGATATCTCCTATCAGAAAGTAAGTGTCAAACAATAATTAGAAATGTATTTTCTTCTTTCCACTACTATAGCACCATGGACAGTGACTCACCAACACCCATAGTTAAACCCAGTCTGTTGGTTAATCTGGAAAATGCATAAATATCACAAATTTTATAGAGAAGAGCCAACTACATAAAAAGGCTTTGAGGAAATAATTAAAATTATATACTTCATTTAGTTTCTATGCTTCCAGTGAAAGTATAGTATAAAGGAAAGAAAATTGGACTACAAATAAAAACAAGTGTTTTAAATATAGCTCTAAATAAAGCTCTTTTAAATATAGAAAGCTAGGCTATCTTTAGGAATATAATTAATATTTATGGAATTCATTGTATTCTTTGTAAAATGATGAGGTGGAAAGAAACTGTGGAAAAAGTTATCTAAGATCTTCTCCTGCTCTAAATTATGAATAATATTACCTAAAAGTTGTCCTACAAATTTAGATGAATGCAATCCTAATTCATATACCAGTTCCATGGACATTGACTGTCAATGCTCTCAAATTCTATCAGATAGAATGTCTTACATAAATATTTTCATGGATTGAATACCAAGCATCAACTATGGTGCACGTAAGAGAAGAACCAAACAAAAATAACTTGTCAATATAGAAATTTAACATTGCCTACAAAAAGAAGTTCAGAGGCAGAATGATTGGTTAATTTAGTGAATTAATTACATCATAATGATTCATTCTTACTATGAGTTTTCTCTGCTTATATGTATGCTGACTAATTCTCTTAATGCTGGCTCTATTCATGTTCTCAAAATGACTGCCAAATTTTCAGGGGTCAGAAAAGAATCCAACAAAGAAAAGACTTGTATTTTGCATCTACTTTTCCTTTTTATCAGTGAGAAAAGTGGTTTATTCCAGAATATCCCTTGCAGATTTTCCCCTATGTTTTTGGGCCATAATTCAATTATACGTTTACACTTATTCCAGGCATTGGCATGAAATCTGAATCACAATCATAGGTTTAACTGAGTAAAATTAGCCATTGGTATGTACATTTTGAAATTTATGAACTTTTCTTTAGCATACGGCTGTCCAATCCCTGTGCAGAACTGGGATTCTCTTAAGAAAAATGAGAAATGGTTGTCAGATCTACCTTATCTAACTTAAAAAGAAAGGTAGATTCTACCCAATTTTGCATTATTATTAGATTGGTATGAAAGTAATTGCAGTTTAAGAGATTAAAAATAATTGCAAAAACTGCAGTTATTTTTGCACCAACCTAATATATTTATGCAAGTTGACATTGACAGACATGTGCAACTGCTTTGCAATTAGATACAATTTAGGAAATTGACCATATCTTAGTAGGAAGACACTTCATATGTGGCCTTTTAAACTCTTTGGAGTTTTACCAGTTATGATCAACACTATGATATGATTTTAAATGAACAAATATGTACTAACATCTTATTAGTGCAGTGCTTATAACTTCAGTTCAACTGATAGTTTGTTGACAATGAGTATTCCTTCCACCCTGTTTTATACATTCATCCCATCAAATTTATCCCAAAGGCTTATAATGAACCCTAACATTTCCACTCACTATCATTTCCAATTCAATTCTAAATTATATCCAAAACATTTACTAAATTATCTTTTGCCAGGTGTAATGTCATATTACTTTAACTAAAACCAGATCCTGTCTTTAAAATACCATATTATTGTTTCCCTCCAATCTTAATACCCCTGATATCTATGTTTTAATTTTTACTTACGTCTAATAATCCTAAATCCTACAATATAAGGATGATATTCAATTTACTAATAATAGTAATGTAATTATTTAAAGTCCTCTTCCATTCATCCTATTAGAGCTTGCCTTAGTTTTCTTTGCCAAGGTAAACCATTAGCACTTGAGTAGTCTAAATATTTTCAAATAACACACAAAGTGTGAAATCACTTTCCAAAGTCTTAAGCCAATGAGAAGATATTATACGTTATTATCCTTACTTTACCAATGACACATGGTGCAGAGAGGTCAAAAGACTTGCCACACCAAAGACAGAGACTGAGAACAACGTCATCATGAGTCTGATAACTGACTCTTATTCTTAATTCTCTTAGTCACTAAAATATGATTAATGAAGCAAATGTAGGCTTGTTACCTGATTATTATCCCCTCTGGGTATGACATAATTTTGTCTGTCTCTTCACAAATACATTCCATGTGTGATGTTGATCCAGTGCTCTGCAAAACACACCAGGAAGGCATTAAAGTCCCTTTGCTCTGGAGAAAAAAACAAAGAAAAAGAAAACATCAGATTTATGCAAGCACTGAAAATGGAGATTTATACTTTTATGCCATATGACATTTTAGAGAGGGCTCTGGTTTTCCCATGTGCGACATCATAATTGCCCTGTGAGGGAGACAGAGAATGGGAAAGTAGTTAGTATTTGATCCTTCAAAGATCAATGTCTCTTGGATCTGAAAATGGATTACTCCAATATTAATTCTCTGATGATACAGTTTGGGTTTATTTAGTTGAACATAAATGATATGAAAGGTCATATTTAGTTCCGCAAGCATTGAGCAGAGTTTCATCCTTAGTATCAAAGTCTAAAGCCAGTGAGTAATGGTTGTGAGAATGCTCCTCATAATCTCTCCATGTTAGAATGCATTTAATACATCGCAGTTACTGAAAATGGGGATAAAGGCAAAGACAGAGGTAATGAAAACAATCTGAAGGCCCTCTAGGTCAGTGGGGATGCATTATATTTTCATTTATACCACTTAATATATAGTGATTAAGTTTTTAAGAAGCTCAACTGTCTCAAAAAAGGTAAACTTGTCATAGACAGTAGCATCCTTAGAACTTAGTGCTTGAAGACAAATGATATGCATTGATGGAATGATATGCATGGGTGGACTATTTTCACTTGGAACCATTTCTCAGAGTTTCATGGACAGGTTGTCTTGTTTTTGAAATCTGCACTTATGGAACAACTGCCCATAATACTTTTCTGTATGCAAACAATGATTTATTACAATCCTGAAAGTAAGTTACTTAATAAAACGATGGAATAAAATAACACTATAATGAGTAAAGCCTTAATGTTATATGATTAAAAAGAAATAAATTAGTTTCAATAAAAAATATTTACAGACAACTGTAAATATGGATATAAAGTGATATTTATATTTCCACAATGGATTAAAGTTACAGGTCCACAGGTTCACAGCGACACTAAAAAAGGCAAATCAACTTCAACAAAAACTATGAAAATTTCACGGTAGTTGTCCTTCTGAATTGATTTAGCAAATCACTAGGTGGATACTGTCAGAATATCAGATTGATTTGTTGATATATACAAGTGAGAAGACAAAAAAAGTAAAAATTCAAAGTGGAAAAATGAATAATGGATGAACACAATTCCTATGAACATTGAAATAACAGAGGAGGTTTATTTATAGAATATTTGTTACCAAGTTCATGAAAATTGTGTATTGATATTTCTATGTGCCAGTAAATCAAATATTCTAATTTTTAAGAATACTTTTCCTGTAGAAACAGTTTTAAATTAATTTTGCTTTTGTTTTAAAAATATTTTCTATTCATTCTTCAAATGTAAAAGTTACAAGTAAATTTAAGGAAGAAAACCTGAACTATCCATAGTCAGTGGATGAAAACATGCTTTTTTCTCTGATGATCCTTATAGAAAACTAACAAGTACACTAAGAAAAATGTAACGTAATTAAACATTACTACTTTTGTTTAGGCACAAGACTGGTCTGTCAAACATTTTTTTCTTCAGTATTTTCTTTGGTAGATGTTGAAGTGTTATGAAGATCTCAATAGTCAATAGACACAGTTAATTTAATTTACATTACTCAAGTCATGTATTTAATCTCTTCATCTATCAAATTACAATCCCAGGTTTCTCTCACCAAAAGAGATATGAGAAAATTGATCACCAAAGAAGAAAAGCTGAAACACATATATATCCAAAAGACACACTGTCAATGTTTTTGTCTCTAAATTAAATATATATAAATTTTTGAGATTTTTAATTGAAATTATCGTGCTAAATGAAAAAGAAACACAATAAATGAGAAACAATAGGGATAAACATTAAAAAGAACTGAAAATTAAAGAATTGTTGACCCTCTAATGTAAAATGAGATTTAGTTGAAGTATTCCAGACTTAATATATTAAGAAAGCATATGGATATTAGCCCCTTATTGGAGGTGTTATTTGCAAATATCTCCTCCCATTCGGCTGGTTGTTTTTTTGTTTTGTTGATGGTTTCTTTTGCTGTGCAGAAACCTTTTAGTTTAATATATTCTCATTCATTTATTTTAGCTTTTAAATCGCTTGCCTTTGAGGTCAAATTCAGAAAATCCTCTTTGATCCCAAAGTCCATAAGTTTAGTACCTATGCTTCCTTCTATGCAGTTTATTGTTTTAGGCCTTATTTTTAGGTCTTTGTTCCATTTTGAGTTAATTTTGGTACATGTTGACAGATAGCAGTCTAGTTTCATTCTTTTGCATGTGGCTTTACAATTTTCCCAGCACGATTTATTGGCTAATATCCAAAATATATAAAGAACTTGTACAACTCAACAACAAAACACCAAACAATCCAATTAAAAAAAATGGGCAGAGGACTTGAAAAGACACTTCTCCCAAGAATATATACAAATGGCCAACAGATATATGAAAAAATGCTCAACTTCACTAGCAAATCAAAACCACAATGAGATATCACCTCACACCTATAAGAATGGCTATCATCAAGACAGTAACAAGTCTTGGATGGGATGGGCTGTGGAGAAAAAGGAACCCTCATACACTGTTGGTGGGAATGTGAATCGGTACAGCTGCTATGAAAAACAGTATGGAGTTTTCTCAAAAAATTAAGAATAGAATTATCATACCAATCCTCTCCTGAGTTTCGACCCAAAAAATCTGAAAACATTTATCTGTAAAGATAATGTATTCTAATGTTTATTGAAGGATTATTTATGGTGGTCAAGACATGGAAATAACCAGTGTCCTTCTATAGATGATTGGATAAAGAAGATGTGGTGTATATACACAATGGAATACTAGTCTGCCATAAGAACAGATAAAATACTGCCATTTGTGACAACATGGATGGATCTTGAGATTATCATGCTAAGAGAAATAAGTCAGAAAGAAACAGTTGAGAGCCATATGACTTCACTCATATGTGGGATGTAAAACTTAAAGTAACAAAGGAACAACAAACAAAGAAACAGATGTTCACAGACTCAGACAACAGTTTAGTGGTTACCAGAGCATAAGGACGGGAGAAGGGATGGTAGAAGAGGGTAAAGGTGGACAAATATATGGTGCTGGAAGCATAATTGACTCTGGGTGGTGAGCACACAATGTGATATATAGATGATGTATTATAGAAATATATACTTGAAAGCTATGTAACTTTCCTCACCATTGCCACACCAATAAATTTATTTTAAAAAAGAAAGCATATGGAAAATATTTTACACACTCATTTTGTTTTTAGATCCTTGAAATTTTCAAAAAATTATTTTTCATATCTTACTATGTAAGATATAGTTAGTTGTATAACTCTATGTTTTCTTTTTTGTTTTTAATTTATGGCAAAACCACGTACAGTGTCACTTTACACTTTTATTGAAATTAAGCAAAACACTAAAATATTAACTATTCATGATAACAACTATATATTGAGCACACTCTTTGACAGACTATACCAAGTACTTCACACACTATTGAAGTTACAACTCAAAAACGTAGATAATATAAAAAGAAATTAGAGCTCTGAGAGGTAAAGTGATATGAGTTACTCAGTTACGTAGTAATGGAACCACCATTGAACCCAAGTCTATTTGACTCAATTTTGAACTCTCCATAGTAATTAAAAATTACCTCGATATTTTCAGATCCAGCAATGAGACTGATTATAAAACAAAAATAAGTTAGAAATCTGTTTTAGCACTGCGTGTAAATTTCATTCAAAATATTTGTTTGGCATAACTGAAGCCGTACTCTCAAACTATTGATAAAGATTTAATATGGGAGAAGCAGTTATGCAGAGCTAACATTTCTATCATTTATTATTTACATGTTACTTGTTCCCAAAATGATTTGAAGCATTTCCAGAATTGAGAATGTTAAAACATTTATAATACTTTCTGAATTTCTAAGCTCCTAATAAAGGGGCATGATAAAGACAGGCTGTCCATGAAATTTCCAATCTTAAAAACTAACAAAGTTAATTAATAAGGATATCTGAACTGTGTTTTCCAGAAGCTAACTGATCCAAGTGCACTGGGGAAAAAATCAGAGCTCAAGAACATCTCAAATAAGGATACAATATATCCCATCCAGGTGGTGTAGACACTGTGATAGAACTACTGACCAATTTCCAGTTGCTAAATTGAAACATAGTTCTAGCTTAGCACTTTTGACCCTAACATGCTCCCATCTTTCCCCCACACCAATACAAATACAAGCATATGCTCAGTCTCTTAGAAAACCAAAAACAAGGGCTGGCCCCATGTCTCAGGCAGTTGGAGCTCCATGCTCCTAACTCTGAAGCCTGCCGGTTCGATTCCCACATGGGCCAGTGGGCTTTCAACCACAAGGTTGCTGGTTCAATTCCTCGAGTTCCAAGTCCTGCAAGGGATGGTGGGCGCCGCCCCCGTAACTAAGATTGAATACCACACCTTGAGCTGAGCTGCCACTGAGCTCCCAGATGGCTCAGTTGGTTGGAGCACTTCCTCTCAACCTCAAGGTTGCGGGTTCGACTCCCAGAAGGGATGGTGGGTTGCGTCCCCTGAAACTAGCAACGGCAACTGGACCTGGAGCTGAGCTACGCACAACTAAGACTGAAAGGACAACGACTTGGAAAAAAGGCCTGGAAGTATGCACTGTTCCCCAATAAAGTCCTGTTCCCCTTCCCCAATAAAATCTAAAAAAACATTTCTTAAAAATCTATTAAAAAAGAAAAGAAAACCAAAAACAACATGTAATTCATATCTCTCAAATAATATCTTAGATGTCAAGACAAGTCTTAGATAATGTAGTAAAAGAATTAAGGAGACGTTAACCATGCTATACCAAAATAAACAAAAAATATTTCTAAAATTGTTTGAGTTAATAATGAGTGAAATGAAAATAATCAGAAAGTTATGCATGTACAACTCTATAAGAAAGTAAACTAAAGATGTAAAATCACAAAATGAAGAAGTATTCAATTTTCACATTAAATAAAACCCAAGACACAGAAGAATAACCCTACTAAAGCTTTGATTGTTTTTACGAAGGATTTAAGGAGAACATATATTTAATAAAATGAGATATTAAACATGAGATGATAAAAGTGCAAAATTACATGAATAGGAAGTTTGCAGACTTAGTAGAACAAAATCATCAACTGAACAACAATGGTATAAAAACAATGAATTTCAACCAAGAAAGAGGATAAAATGGCTGAAATAAACTAATGGGGTAGGGAAAGGGCTTAAAAAACTACCATGAATACCAAATACTGGAAAAAGAACTGATTAAGACAAAAAATATATATAGTAGATAAGGAGACCAATGATGATCAAACATCAGGATAATTTGTGTCTTTTAGGTGGACCACCCAACACATGGAATAGAAATATATATATATGGACAAAATTGAATATTTTCTTCCAATGGAGGAAGAATTAAATCAGTATAGTAAAATGGCATATTATGTTACTGAAAAACTGATGGGATTATTCTGGAAAAAAGTGCACACTGAGACATACCTGATTAAAATATTATATTTTCAAGATAAGAAACTGATTTTTAAGGGTATCAAGTACAAAAGTAAGAAGGAGAGAAACTTGGGAGGAGGGGAACGAAAATCAGACTGGCCTCAGATTTCTTCACTTCAATAACCAATATAATAAAAAATTACTGTGAATACCAAATACAGTAAAAAGAAGTGATTAAAACAATTAAAAAGAATATAGTAGCTAAGGAGAATAATAGAAGCTAATCTCCTCTAGAAACACCCTCAGAGATACACCTGGAAACAATCTGGATACTGTGTGGTGCAGTCAACACATAAAATTAACCATCACAATCTTTCTGTCGAAAATAGCTAAGATATAGGATAAAATATTTTTAAAATCATCTTTTTCAAATATGTTCTTTGACTGATCCAATAGTAAGGAGAACTCAGAGATGCTAAAAATGAAATAAGAATAACATGATTGATATAGGCATACTGTCATTCTTTTAGTTATTGTAAGTGGCCCAATTTTTTTTCTTCAATATATGCTGATTGAGTCTGGAATAGAGATCAAATATATTTTAATGTTTTTGTTATTCTCTGTAATATTCAGCTATAAACTAAAAAGTATTATAATATTTAGCCTTCTGGCCTAAGGTATAGCACTTTGATAGTTACATTATAAGATGTTGTACTGAAAAAAATTTGAAATCATTGACATTTTCATGTATTCTGTCATTAATAAATTTTCACTGCATTGGAATATGTATGATGTGGTGAATATAGTAGATATTCTCCTTTACTAACTAGTTAGGACACACTGTAGTGTACTTAAATGTGTGTGTGTATGTGTATGTGTATGTGTATGTGTGTGTTGCTTTTACAGGCTCTGTAATTAACTTGGGGTTGTTGTTTTTTTGTCATTGGTTTTGTATGATTCTGATAAATCTTCATCTTAGTACTTCAAAAATTATATTGACAATATCTATTTAACTGTCAGTCATTTCTCAGTTGATTATTAAACTCCTCCAGGACCAGGGAGTGTCAATTACCTATTTATACCATTCAGTTTTTCTCACAGTTCTCCGTTTAAAAGACATCTGTGTATTGAACTGTACTGACGCCCCTCTAGGAGTGTCGATTTCATTGTCTATTCTATCTTAATCACCTCTCTGCTGAAACATAAGATTACACATTGTATAAACAGGTGTGTTAGTTTTAATTTGCATTTTAACTCATAAAAAACGGAAGTGGAGAATCGATTCTATTATTGAAAAATGTGGACAAAAATATTGTGGTTAGTGGAAAACAAATTCCCTCTATAATTGCCTAATTCTTCACTTACTTTGTTTATACACAGCTAGATTACATAAAAATGAGATGGACAGTCATACAAATATTAAGAACATGTGGTTTTGTTTGTTTCTTCAAGGGAAATTACTGATATACAGATACGGTTGCAATGTAAACAATATTAGAGAACCAATTACTATTTAATTATTATTTTTTTTACATCAAGCAGAAGACACTGAAATATTATTGATGAGGCTGCTAATTCTGATACTCCCTCTGGGAAGCACCAAATAAAATGTGCTCAATATGCCTTTAATCCATATGCAATAACAGTAGTGAAAGACATATGAATGTAAGACATCTCTATAAACAAATCAATGAACTGAAGGCCTCAAAAAAATTTGTATAGACCCTGTTCTAGTAACACATTTTACTGGCTGTAGTTTTTTTTTTCTTTTTTTCCTTTCTTGCTTTTAAGTATCTCATTAGCTGTCCATTTAGAATAATACATTCTCTGCTAGTTGTAGGGAATTGGGAAGATGGATGAGAAAGGCGAAGACGTTAGGAAGTACAAATTGGTAGTTACAAAATAGTCATGGGGATGTGAAATACAGTATGGGGAACATAGACAACAATGCTATAAAAACTATGTATGTTGTCAGATGGGTACTAGACTTATTGGGGGATCACTTCATAAATATATAAATGCCTAACCATTGTGCTGTATTTATATTAGTTTCAGCACATTGTCCTAACCATTGTGCTGAAACTAGTATAAAATAATACTGAACATTAAATATATATATAGTCATGGATGTAAAGTACAGCATAGGGAATATAGTCAATGGTATTGTGATACCTGTGTACAGTGTCACATGGGTAATAGATTTGTTGGGGTTGTCACTTTGTGAGGTGCATAGATATTAAATTATTATGTTGTTTTGTACACCTGAAACTAATTAAAAAAATAAAGAAAGAAAGAAGAGAGAGTGAGGAGGAGGACAGAAGGCTAGAGAAGAAAGACCAGGATGGGTGGGGGTGGAGGAATTGTTATTTTGTTTTACTTTTTTCTTGTCATCGTCTGAGATTTTTATTGAGTCATAACAGTATCAAGTTACAACATTGATTGTAAACTCCTAAAGAATAAAGCAATAAGCAATCAATTAAAAAAAAAAAAAAGGAAGAACACATTCTCTTTCCCTCCACCCCCTCCCGCCCCCCGGGTGTCAATCCTGGGTGTTCTCTGGTGACAGAATGTCATTAACAAGCTTGCAGGGATGCACACAGTTCTTTACCCACACTGACAAAAATGAACAATTCCTGAGAGTGCAAGATGTTCAAGAAAAACTTCAGAATTACTGGTTTTTCTATGGAAATTTTAATCATAATTATCAGTCTCCCTAAATTTGCAATATGATGGGAAGATTATCTGATAAAGCATTGGCTTTTTTTTTCATAATCACCATAAATTTTAATAAAAATTATCTTAACTTATGCATGTGTTAACAAAAATACTATATATATTCTACGTAGAGTTTCCAGGCGGCAATTCCCACACATTCTCGGGAATTTTTTTACTTTTCCATTCCTGAATCCCGAAAAAACTTGGTCAGGAAATCAGGAAAATCGGCTCCTTAAACCCAGGTGGTTGGTAGTATTGTCCATCACTTTGTGGGAATGATTCATCATGGAGAACAGGAAACAGTTGATATCTCGGGATTCGGGAACAGGACAGCAAAAAAAAAAATTCCTGAGAACGGGCGGGAATTCCCACCTGGAAACCCTAACTCTAGGTATTTTTCAAGGAATGTTCTCAGTGCTGTTTTGCTTTAATCATGAAGAGATGCCCATGAAAGAAACAATAGAATAGTAATTACCAAACCAGATGCTTTCACATGAAAGTTCGTAAAGATGTAAAAATTAGAGATGGCACAATTATTACAATATGTCAGTACAAGAGCAGGGGTGAACATCCAAATTAGAGGAGAAGGGACAGATGAAATTGTGGAATGAGCAGATATTATTTTCATTATACTGGCAACATCTTTCTTCAGAATATGTATCCTTTGAGGAGAGATGTCTGTGTGATTTGGATTACATTTTGTTCTTAATTCTGCAGCTACTCATAACACTATTCATAAAACAATGTTAAGTTTCTTCAGATTATTTTAAAAATAAATGAAGTTACCAATCAATAGAATAAGAAAGGACAATTATGAGGCATTGGAAAAAAGGAAGAACAGGAAAACCCCAAAAAACATTGAGTCAGTACAATAATGGTTAATTCTTTGTCCCATTGTGCACATCTGCAAGATACTTTCTATTGCCCTACAATCTCTCTTTAGAAATTTTGTATGGAGCAGCCGGATGTCTCAGTTGGTTAGAGTGCAGTACTCATGACACCAAAGTCGCAGTTTCTATTCCCACATAGGCCAGTGAGCTGTACCCTCCACAGCTAGATTGAAAAAATGACTTGACTTGGAGCTGATGGGTCCAGGAAAAATACATTGTTCCCCAATATCCCCCAATTAAATAAAAAGAAAAAGAAAAACAATTTGTAGTTTGGTTATCTCTCTAGGCAGATTAATCCATATATATATATATATATATATATATATATATATATATATATATATATATGCATTTAGCTTAGATCTCACTAGATTGTCCTTCCCTAAACTAATACCATTCTAGTAAATCTGGTACTTTTATCAGCATGCTCAGTCTCATAAAAAAGGACTACCACTATCCTATTTACTTAAGTTAGAATGTTGGGGGAAATCCCAGATATTTCTCTAGTTCAAATTATCCTCTACTATCCAGTTAACCATCCATTTAACTCCTAAAAGAATAAAGTGGCCCTACAGCAGTGATTCTAGATCACTGGTAAAAATCCGTCTCCAATTTTTTGTACAGTAGTAGCCCCCTCATATGGAGGATGCATTCCAAGACCCCTGTGGATATCTGAAACCTGGATAGTACCGAACCTGGATAGTACTGGATAATATATATATATATATATATATATATATATATATATATATATATATATATATATCTATGTTTTTTCCGATTCATACATACATATGATAAAGTTCAATTTGTAAGTTATGCACAATATGAAACTAGTAGCAATAGCTAATAAAATAGAACAAGTATAACAAATACCGTAGTGAAAGTTATACTGAATGTGGTCTCTCTCTCAAAATATCTTATTGTACTATGCTCACCTTTTCACTTGAAAGACGCAATTTATGGCTTCTCTTTGGCATATCCAAGTTGTCAGTATTACTACTCTGGAGCTTTGGGTACATTATTATTCAAGTGTTTCTTAACCACAAGTCCTGTGGTACCCCAACAGTTGATCTGAAAACCCAGATGGCTAAGTGACTAACAGGCAGGTAGCATATACAGTATGGATCCGATGGACAGAGGGATGATTCATGTCCTAGGCAGACTAGGACAGTATGAGATTTCATCATGCTACTCAGAAAGTGCACAGTTTAAAACTTATGAATTGTGTTTTTTGTTTTTTCCGGTCAAGATGGCAGAGCAGGTAAATGCTATGCTCTACTCCTCTCAGGACCACATCAATTACAACTAAACAACAGAACAACCATTATTGGGAATACTTGAAGTCAAGCTGAACCAAAGCTCTACTGCTAAAGACACACAGAAGATGCTACCACGAGGTTAGTATGAGGGGCAGAGATGCAAGACGAGCTGGTCTCACACACCCATTAAAAATCAGGAGGGATCTCTCAGCTCCAGAGTCTCCCCGCACCTGAGGAGTGAGTGGTCCCAGCCACTCCCTGTAACTTCTGGCTGTGAAAACCAGCACAGATTGTGACTGAGATAGAGGGTGGCTGCACTCCCAGGCGTTCCTCTTAAAGAGACCGCACATGAGCTTACCCACTGAGGGACTTACCTGCTCTGAAATCCAGTGCTGGGGCAGAGGCTCAAAAGATGCCAGGGAGGAACTGAGTTATCTTGCTGCATGGTGAGGGCTGCAGGGGCAGCTTTCTCCCTGATGGAGGAGCTGGTGAAAGCCATTGTTTCTTTGTTGAGCCCACCCCCTTCCTGCATGCACATGGATGCAGATGCTATATCTGAGTCTCCATTGAACTTGCTATTACCTTTCATCTGCTCCTCCCTACTGATTCCCTGACACCACACTTGCTCCACCCAACTTTCCAGCACAGCCAAGCGACTCCCACAGGCTTTTCCATATTAACAGCCTGCCTTGGCTCACGATGCAGACATTCCTAAAATCTCTCAAAGGTTCACAAAACCCAAAAAAGGGCATCTGACTTCAGTGTGTCCTGTACCTCTGGCTGAGCAGCCCTAAGACAGACACTAGCAACAGCCAGCCTTGGTTCATGGCTTGGCTTCTCAAGGCACCTCCAAGCACAACACAGGTGGTGGCCATCTCTGGATTGCTTTGTAGCTCATGCCATGTGGACCTGCACAGAGCACAGACAGGGGCTGAACTCCTGCAGCTGGTCCCCTACCAGGTGGCCCTGAGTCTGGCAGGCCCTGTGACCAGCTTCAGAGTGGGCCAAAACATCACGCGGCTACCTCCAGGGATGACACACACAAAGGAAAGTCTGGGCAGGCACCAGAACCCAACTAACGTGAACCCAGCTGTGTAGGGTCAGCTCCTACACAACAGCTCCTCCAGTGTAGTCACAGCCAGTCCTCACAACCTGAGGGTCAATCCATCCTATTGATGTGCAGATGGCAATCAAGGCTCAACTGCAACACGTGGGCACACACAACCCACACAAGGAACATTCCTGGAGCATCTGGCTCTTGTTACCAGATAGAATGCACCACTTGACCCCACAGGACACCTACTACATAAGGCCTCACCTACTCTATAAAGACCAGGAGACATATCAGCCCTAACTAAAAAACAAACACAGGGAGGCAAACAAAATGGGAAGACAGAGAAACATTTCCCAAATAAAAGAAAAGAACAAAGCTACAGAAAAAGAACTAAACAGAATGGAGATCAGCGATCTACCAGATGCAGAGTTACAAACACTAGGTATTATGATGCTCAGTGATCTCACCGAGAACTTCAACAAAGAGATAGGAAAGATAAAAACGGAGACAGAAAACATAAAAAAGAACCAGCTAGAAATAAAGAATATAATAACTAAAATGAAGAATATATTAGAGGGAATCAACAGTAGATCAGATGAAGCAGAGGATCAAAGCAGCGATTTAGAAGATAAGGTAGCAGAAAACACCCAAACAAAACAGCCAAAAGAAAAATGAATTAAAAAATATGAGGATAGTTTAAGGGGCCTCTGGGAGAACATCCACCTCTCAATTTAAACACAGAACCATTTAATTTGTATTACATTGTATATTAAATTATTTTAAATATAATATGAAGAAATAAATAAAATAAAGGAGGATGATATGTGTTTCTCATCACATTTAAATGAAGTAATCTCTTACTGTGAAAATGGGGAAAAGCAATCCATTCTGACCAACTGAAGATTTCCCACTGTGGTGACTTATAATCACTGATATATTATTAGTGTTTCAAAGGTAAAGTCTGTACTACAAAAAAAAAAACCCAACAGTGCTTTAAAAACGTATTATTTGAAGAGATCAGTCCTCAGAGGAATATGAACAGAGTATGAACAGAGAGTGGCTCACCACCTGGGGCCAGGATGAAGTGTTTTCCCTCAGGGGTATAGAATTGCATATCCATCCAATTGCATTATGGGTGGTTTTGCCCTTCTTTGGAAGCATCTGGTAGAGGCTGCTTTCCAGACAGGATATTGAACAAGAGTTCTGTTCTGGTATGACAATAACCACAGGCCGGTCCTGCAAATATTCATTTAGTGATAGTGTCTGAGCTTAGCTCAATATAGCCTTGTTGTCGCTTGTCAGATAAATCAAAGGCACATAGTGTGTATTGAGTGCCTGATAGTATCTAAGTGTATCAGTCATGCTTGAGTAATCCCAAAGGTTTAATTTAAAGAGAGAATTGAAAAACCTGCATTATATAAAAGTTGGATGTATGGACATATGTTCTAGAAATAGGAAATCATAAAATGCTACATACAATTCCTTCCCTTTTTACAATTTTAATATGTTATTTTATTTGGTACATGAATTAAATTAGAAATATAGTTTTATTTTAAATAGCATAAATACATATTTAATTTTGTCTCTGATCACTTTGGTTGGTTTAGGGCAATGGTTCTCAAATTTATCATAATTACACTTTGGAAACTTAATTTAGTATTTATGTTCTTTTCTCATATTTAAAATGAGATTGCTTTTATACTCAAAATACCCTACTTTTAATTTTTTTACTGCATATGGTCAAATCTTTTTTAAAATAATTGTTGTTATTATTTTGTTTTCCTCTCCTACAACTAAAAATAATATTCTAAAAAAAAGGAATATTTTCGTGAATGTTGGTATCTTATTTTCCATATCTTTTTTCTACTCCTTCCTTCCCACCCTTTTAAAACAATATAACTAGGCCTGGAAATCATTAAAAATTGCTGTAATATGAAAAATAAAAACAGGGGTGTTTCTCTAATTGCTATGAAGTATGATCAAGGAGACTATAACACAAGGAGTGAACAAGGAAAGAAATACTTGAGAAGAAAGGAATATGTTAGGATATTCATATTCCAGTTATGTAATCTTTGTAATTGTTAGAATTAATATATTGGCCATTGGTTTCATGGTGAAGGAAATTTTGTGTTTGTTTGAGATATTGCTTTAAGGAATAGAGAAATGAAAGAAACACAGTATTAAAAATGATGACATCACTTTAACCTCAATGATATGACATTTATCATATGTGTGTTGTGAATCTATATATATATATATATATATATATATATATATATTTCTCAGGTGTGATCAATGAGTGAGCTATGCTTTCCATTCTTATCTTGAATATCACATATATTGTGCTTAAAATAATTAACTTCCTTAAACATAGAAGCTTGGTTTATGCAAAATTATTTTATTTTTTAATTAATTAATACAAATAATTTACTAAGTTTTAAAAACTCTTATACTTCTCAATGCTAATAGTTATAGCATTCTATTTCAAATCTTTTTGCTTATAATTTTTTTTGGTGGATGAATGAAAACACTTTGTAAAAAAGTAGTCAACTTCAGAAAGACATATCAAAAAGGAGGAGGTTCTTTATATAGCCTCCTGAGAGTCTTGGCTTAAACACTGGTTCCATCAACACATGGGGACTCATTTATCTGTACAAAATTTTCTGTCATTGGTGAATAAAACAGTGTTTTCAGAAGGATAGGAAATTGCTTAATTACTGGCAAAACGAAGTTAGAGCTCTGCCATGTACTGGATAACATGATATAATGCTGTGTAGTCATTCCCTGGGCTCTAGACTAGGTTAAGTTTACTCATGATTGATAACTATTTACTTATTTACATACCCCAATTGGTTCATACTTTTCTGGGTATTGACTCCTACATTGAAAATTAGTTTCTCTTAGAATTTGAAGGCCTTCTTCTACTGCCTTTCAGTATGCAGGGTTTCTGGTCACTTTTGCCCATTTGTCAGTAACTTGTATCTCTAGAAAATTTCATAATATGCTTTTGTCCATGCTGTTCAGAAATTTTAAAATGATGCATACTGGAGAAATTTTTTGTACATTCTACTTGAAAAACAGTAGATACTTTCAATCTGAAAACTTATGTTGTTTAACCCTAAAGATTTCTCTTTTGTTTTCATTTATGATTTTTTCCCCTTTCCCTATTCTCTGTTTTCTGTTACTTAAATGGTAATAGTTTAGCGTTGCGCTTTTTGTACTGTAGAGAATTTTGAAGAGGAAATAATTTCTCAGGGATGTGAGGAATGTTTTGGAGGAAGTAGGACTGGATATGTTTTGAAACAGGTGGCAAAGGGTGTGGTGTAGTGGTGGAAATAGACATGTAAAATCACATGCAGACCAGCATAGAAAGCAGAGAAGATGGAAGATAGTGGAAAGATTCATTTTTGATGAAATAGTTTTACAGTAGGAGACTAGTAGGAATCCTGATTGAAAAGAATCAGTTTTCAATCTATTATGATCATACTGAGGAGATGTTTGAGTTCAAGCCCCGAAAACATTTTACCATGTGGAAGGGGAGGTCAGTGAACATTTTTACTGGGGACTGACGTGATTGAAAGTATTTTTAAAAGAGCGATCTGATTGTGTTTAGGAGAAGTGATAGTAGAGAAAGGAGGTAAGTGGCAGTGAAACAATACAGAAGGCTTTAACTTGGAAAACTGCTTTTTTTATGTCACTGTTTTCTGAGAACTACAATCTCTTCATCATTTTTGATTGTCCAACCTTTTTCTTTCCTTTGCCTAAGTCATACCCTGGCCCTCTCAGGCTTTTATTCTTTTACTCATCGATGTCATTTTACATCCACTTCCAATCTAGGTCAGTTCTCCATTTGCTACCTCCTCAGCCCTCTGACCTAGTTAGAATGACCTTTTACCATTTGATCACTTTTCTCCTTTTTAGTACACCTATTATTAGTACCTTGATCGTGCATATTATTACTTAATTCAGAACCTGTTCCCCTAGACAGCCCTGCTTATGAGGCACTCTGTTTTATTGACTCATATGCTCAGAAAACTGTGAAATGTAAGTCATATGGTAATGGCAAGGTTATATGTCTGATGACTTTACTTACTCCAGGATGATTTAAGCAGAGTAAAAGACACAACATGTAATTAGATTCCACAGCACCCCCTAGACAAGGTGAACCATAATCATGACATCCTAAATATTGTATACATTCTAAGTTGCAATGAGCTGTGGAATCAGTATTCTTCAAGCTTAGTTGTATGAAATTAAATTCCATTTATCTATGTGAGAAATATATCCTAGGCAAAAATGAAGAGACATTAATTAACCTGAAAGCATTTAAAACAACTTGGTTGTCTGGGTGAAACATTACAGCACGTAGAACCAGAGTTAGTTAAGTAGAGAGAAGTGGAAAAAAACTGTTGCTCAAATGCCAATATTTTAATACCTATCTTTTCACAAATAATGCCTGAGATGGTAAAGTATCAATTCACTTTAATGAAATTGATCAACAGAAAAGGGAACCCTTTTTAATAGAGATTAAAATGTCCATGAAGCCATAATTAGAACTTTGTTTCTGAGTTCTCCAAAATGTTATAATGCATATTGTCATCATGACTTTCTTTTTCCACTTACAATTCTTTCTAAATTTCATGTTTATTTGGGTCCTCTCTTTTCTTTTCTGATGAGTATGGTTAAAGGAGTATCAATTTTGTTTATCTTTTCAAAGAACCAGCTCTTGGTTTCATTGATATTTTGTATTGTTTTCTTAAGACTCTATTTTGTTTTATTTTTCCACTCTGATCTTTATTATTTCCTTCCTTCTTCTCACTTTGCACTTTGTTTGCTGTTCTTTTTCTAGTTCTTTTAAGTGTAAGGTTAGATTTTTTATTTGACTTTTCTTGTTTTTTAATAGACCTATATTGCTATGAATTTCTCTCTTAGGACTGTTTTCACTGTGTTCCATAGATGTTGAGTTGTTGTGTGTTCATTTTCATTTATCTCATATTTAATATTTCTTGAATGCCAGAAATGAAGCTATGAAATTTACTTTATAGTCGTTATCTCACTTAAACCTTACAATGACTTTATGAATTATGTATATTATTATATCCATTTTACAAAAGGCTGAAAAGAGTTAAAATAGCCATGATTTAAATTTCAATAGTCCAACTATAAATTGTATTGCTTTAGGTCATTTATTAATCTAAAAGCTTATCTGTTTCCTAGTTCCTATTTTAGTAACTACTTAAATTGTTAATCTAGTAATTCCAATTAGCATTAGATGTCCATATTTCTTCTGACAGCTTTTTCCAAGGCTGTGGTCTCCCTATTATTGCATCTCAGATTGTTGAATGGAAATCTATCTGTTGACAGACTTCTCTAAGTCCAACTTCTAATCACAGCCAGCCATTCCATATAATTCCCTAAAATCATGCTCTGTAAATGTGCTGCAACAACTAGCTGCTCTTCTCCTTAACCCACATGTGATAATGTTGAAGTGGTAGCATGTGCTGCTCAGCTTTTCTCTCCCATTCGTATAACTATATTTTGTTTCTGCCTTGTCTACATTCCTTCCCTTTACCGAATGCCTGACATAACCCAAAGGATGCCAAGGTATGACTAACTGAACATACAGACTATAGTAAACTTGAGAAATACTTTAATAGCAAAAGCCATTTTGGTCAATGAATAAATATTTATACAATATAAATATTTGGTCTTTGGTGTCATATGTATAATCAGAAGTAACTTAAAAATATCCTTCTACTTAGTCAAGCAAAGTTTACAGGGGGAGTTGGCATGGAAAACTTTTACTTAAAAAACTTGTAAAACATATACAGTAAGTATTTTTGACAGTGTAGACCAGCTTGCTCATTAAAACTTCATGTTTCCTTAGAAAGGACGGAGTGATAAAAAGATTTTGAGAATGAATAATCACCCTGCAGAACTCTAACCCAGTACTATTCATTTGTGAATTCTCAAACTGGATAAATTACACAGGAATTAGAAAGCAAGAACATTCTACATTTAAAAAAATAATAATAAGTGGCTATTTTAAATTATACATTACAACAAGCAATTTTATGGTATAATCAAATTATGATAGAATATGCATTTGTTGTATCATTGACCTATTGAACAATCATACATTTTTTTACTACTTGGCCTATATAAAAAGATTAGTATCAGTGTTAAATTTTAATATCATGTTTATAAATATTTCTCATTCATATGCATAATCTGCTGTCAGATTCAGAAAGGCAATCGTATACTGATTTTTTAAAATAAGGAAATTTTGGCTAAAATTTATGTTACTAGGCAGATGAGTATGTCACAAATATCCAGTCAAATATTTTGTATGATAATCCAAAGGAACTAGTATCTGTCTGACATTTTTGTAGTTTTCTATATCTTTGATTTATTAGGAAAAATATATTTTAATTACTTAAATTACATTAGAGTATAGTTTTTCACAAATATCTTTCACAGACTAGAAACTAAAGTTTTAAAAAAAGTGAATTAAAAACTCAAAAAGTTATTTACCTGTTACCCAGAAAACCATAAGAAAATACAAACATGAAAAACAGAAAGGGATTTCCAGTCAAGATGACAGAGTAAATGTTGTACTCACCTCCTCTCAGACCTGCATCAATTACAACTAAACTACAGAACAACCATCATTGAGAATCAACTGAAATCTAGCTGAACCAAAGCCCTACAGCTACGAACATACAGAAGAAGCCAACTCCAGACTGGTAGGAGGATCAGAGACATGAACAGGCTGGTGCCAAACTTGCATGTGATCATTAAAATTAGGGAATGATATCTCCACTGCAGAGGTAACCCCCGGAGAAGAGAGGGGTACTAGGCCCAGACCAGGCTCCCCAGCCCAGGGTTCTAGCGCTGGGGAGAGAAGTCCCCATGACTTCTGGCTGTGAAACACAGCAGAGATTGTAGCTTCTTAAAGGGCCTGTGCATTGACTTACTCACTGAGGGACTCACTTGCCCTGAGCTCCAGCTCTTGGGACAGCAGCTTGAAAGGCACCAGAGATACATGGGGAGGAACTGAATTGTCTAACTTCAGGCACACTCAAGCTGTTTTCAGTGGTTTTTATATACAACCTGTTTTGGCTCATGCTGCAGATTTTCATAAAATCTCTCAAAGGTTCTCAAAACCCAAACAAGCAGTATCTGGCTTGAGCATGTCCCATATCTCTCGCTGAGAAGCCCTAAGCCTGGCACTAGTGACAGATGGCCTTGGTTTGCAGGTTGTCCTCTCAAGGCACATCCAAGCCTAGTGTGGCCATCTGCAGATGGTGGCCATCTGCAAATTGCTTTGTGGCTCATATAAGGTGGCCACAGGCAGGGCATGGTTGAAAATAAACTTGGCCTGCAGTGGGGCCCTTCCCAGGAGGCCCCAGGCCCGGTATGCCTGGTGGTCAGTTTGGACCAAGCCAGAGCATCACCTGGCCACATCCAAGGATGACACACAAAGGGAAGACTGGGCGGGCACCAGAGCCCCACTAAAGCAAACCCTGCTCTGTAGGGTCAGCCATTTCACCACAGTTCCTCCACTGTAGTCACAGCCAGTCCCCACAATTAATCAACTTGAGGGCCAATACCTCCCATTGATGTACAAACAGCAACCAAAACTCACTATAACAGGAGGGCACACACAACCCACACAAAGTACATACCTGGAGCACCCAGCCCTGGTTGCCAGGGAGACTGCACCACTGGGCCCCACAGGACACCTACTACATAAGGCCATTCTACTAAGACCGGGAGGCATAGCAGCCCTAAATAGAAACAAATACAGGGAGGCAGCCAAAATGGGGAAGACTAAGAACCATTTCTCAAATAAAAGAACAGAACAAAGTTACAGAAAAAGAACTAAACAAAATGGAGATCAGCAATCTACCAGATGCAGAGCTCCAAACACTGGTTATAAGGATGCTCAATGATCTCAGTGAGAACTTCAACACAGAGATAGGAAACATAATAAAGAATCAGTCATAAACAAACGCTACAATAACTAAAATGAAGAATACATTAGAGGGAATCAACAGCAGATTAGATGAAGCATAAGTCTGAATCATCAATTTAGAAGAGAAGGTAGCAGAAAACACCCAATCAGAACAACAGAAAGAAGAAAAAAAAATCCAAAAAAATGAGGAAAGTTTAAGAGGCCTTTGGGGCAACATCAAGAGTACCAACATTCCCATCATAGAGGTACTGGAAGGAGAAGAGAGAGAACAAGAAATTGAAAACCTATTTGAAGAAATAATGACTGAAAACTTTTCTCACCTGGAAAAGGAAAAAGATATACAAGCCCAGGAAGTGCAGAATCCCAAATAAGATGAACCCAAAGAGACCCACATCAAAACATATCACAATTAAAATAACAAAAGTTAAAGACAAAGAGAGAATCTTAAAAGCAGCAAGAGAAAAGTAGTTGGTTATCTACAAGGGAGCTCCCATAAGATTGTCTGCTGATTTCTCAACAGAAAAACTTTGCAGGCCAGGAGGGATTGGTAGGGTATCCCTCCTGCAAAACCAAAGACCTAAGACAAAGATTACTCTTCCCAGAAAAGCTATCATTTAGAATGGAAAGACAGATCAAAAGCTTCCCAGACAAGAGAAAGCTAAAAGAATTTATCACCACCCAACCATTATTACAAAGAATCATAGGACTTCTTTTAAGGAAATAATAAATAAATAAATAAATAAATAAATAAATAAATAAATCATTAATAAAATGGCAAAAACTACATATCTATCGACAATTACATTCAATGTAAATAGATTAAATGCTTCAATCAAAATATAGGGTGGCAGAATGGATAAGAAAACATATGCTGCCTATAGGAGACTCACTTTAGATCGAAAGACACACACAGACTGAAATTAAAGGGATGGGAAAAAGGTATTTCATGAAAATGGACACAATTTAAAAAAAAAAAATCTGAGGTAGCAATACTTATACCAGACAAAATAGACTTTAAAACAAAGTCTATAACAAGAGACAAAGAAGGACCCAGTAATCCCACTTCTAGGTATTTATCTGAAGAAACCCAAAACATTACCTTGAGAGGATGTGTGCATCCCTATGTTCACTGCAACATTGTTTGCAATAGCCAAGATGTGGTGGCAGCCTCAATGGATGAATGGATAAAGAGCGGGTGGTACATACAAACAATGGAATATTTATTGGCCATGTAAGGGAAATAATTCTTGCCATCTGTGGTGATAAGGATGGACCTGAAGGGTATTGTGCTGAGTGGAGTACATCAGACAGAGAAAGACATATGCAATGTGATTTCACATATATGTGAAATCTAAAAAGCAAAATAAACAAACAAAACAGAAACAAACTCATAGATACAGAGAACATTTTGATAGTTGCCAAATAGGAGGGGGTGTGGGAGGTGAGTGAAAAATAGTAAGGGATTAAGAAGTACAAACTGATTCTTACAAAGTAGTCATGGGGAGGTAAAGTAAAACATAGAGAATAAAGTCAGTAATATGGCAATAACTATGCATAGTGCCAGGTGGGTAATAGACTAGTCAGGGAGATCACTTCTTAAATTATATAAATATCTTAAATTATACAAATATCTAACCACTAGGCTGTACACTTGAAATTAGTATGGAATAATACTGAATGTCAAAATACGTAAAATTTGAAAAAAATAAACAAAAAGCATCTGTAAGGTGAAAACCTTATTTGGCTACCATTCCAAGAATATTTCCCTTTAATAAATTAATTGTTCTCTTCTGTGCCTGATTAACTTTTAGGACTAACCCTGTGTGTGTGTGTGTGTGTGTGTGTGTGTGTGTGTGTGTGTGTGTGTAAATCAAAACAAACAGAAAAAGTGCATGATTCTTACAAATGTCTAATATTGTCAGTGATGTGTATGTGTGTGGAGAGTTTACATGCATATTTTTAGTAAGGATTAATAAGTGCTTCCAAAATGGATTATATTTACCAATAGTAGAATTTCCTCAGTTGTAATGATGTGTTTACATGTCTGTCTACACCTACTCCTTTAAAGCAGGCTACAAAGTTTTGGGTATCATCACACTTTAAATACTAGGATGTTCTGTATAGTCACTTGTGCTTGGAGTCATTTGTATGCTTTATTTGCAAAGGAGCAGGACAAGGAGCTTAATAACTTTGTTTTTGTCAATATTGTCAAAATGTTACATGATTACTGCTCTATTGTTTTGAAGGCAGATGAGGTAAGATATTGAATAAATAATGTCTCAATTCCCATCTTCAACTTGCTTCTTATTAATAGTATTTTGAAAATATAATTGCTTCCGGAATGCCTCCAAAATAATTACAAATATACCATGAAATAAAATAATACAGTTATTAATAAACCATTTAAAATATATGAAAGTGCTCAGTCTATCAAAGTGTGAATACAATGTAAATTTACTATTATAATACAGTTATAGCTATGTTGTAGATATATAAGCTCCTATGTTCAAAATAAACAAGAATGGAAATATATCAAAACATATCAAAATATTAATGACAGTTATCTCTAGATAGTGATATTATGGGTAATTGTCTTTCCTGTATTTTCCATATTTTTAAACCAATAAACTGCAGTGTTTTAAAGAAAACCAGAATGTATTGTTACCATATTTTAGATTAAACTATTCTCACCTTTCATGTTTTTCTATATATGTCACAATGTCAGTCTCGATTATTCTCACACAGAAGATGCTAGGATTACTACCCTTTATCTCTTTAGAATATTCTATAACAGAGAAATTAATGATTACTTCATGATTACACTATAAATCAAACTCTATATGTACTTTCTTAAGCTTTGTGTTTTCCATGTAAATTATTTACACTGTATCTATTCTCAAAGCAGCAAAAATTGAAAAAGTTTGATTTCATCTTCAAATTTTAGAGGTAATATGTTCTAAAGTGTTGGTCATAATGATTTTTAAAAAATTGTTATATAAGAAGCAGACATTATTTTCCTTATTAAAATATTTGTACAGCTACATTTTACTTATGAAAATTAAGTATTGAAAATTATTTATTCTTAGGATAGAGTTGATTTATTAAATATAAAATATTAGGAACATAAAGCACAGATCTAACCTGCACTCAAAACATAACTAACAAATAAAATCTGATATTAAATGCTTAATACAACCACAAAGTTAATTCTATATATTTTATAATTTTGGAATATATGCAGTTACACGTGTCAAGTTAAGGCTACAAAAATATGTATTTTCAGATTTTAGGCCACTGATGCTTTAAATTTGCATAGTTAGTATTTTCTTAGTTTAATTCTAACTTAATCACTAGTTTCTTAAGAGAAGAAAGAATGCAAATTATTTACTTATGAAACAGGAAGCTTAACAAGTGGCTCAAATATTGTAATCCCAAATGAATTACTAAAAGAAAGACATGATAGAATTGTTTAGTGTTGCATGAAAGCTAGGCTTAAATATCATGTAACTTAATCAATTCTTAATATTTTTAAAAAGCTTTGCTTTATATATTCTATAAAGTGATTTTGTCTAGACAAGGAAATGATCAGCTATTTTTGTCAAAGTTTTCTTTATTAAAATGAAATGATTAGATATGTTAGTTGTCTTTGCTCTGAGACTCCATTACAGTTTTATTACAATGGAAACAAACAAAAAACCCATTCACTATTATTCTTGTTATTATTTAAAATTCCCTATACAGTTGGACAGGGCACAAAAATTTAGTCTTAAAGGCATACTTTGTTTTTTTTCTAGAGGACAAATGCTTTACAGATTAAAGTATTATTATAGAACATCCCCTACAGATTTCACTAGCACTTTCATGATCATGGTATTGTTTTCTAAAATTGAAAATCACTGAAATATTTACAGCATAAGAAATAGTTAATGCTGTTTTCATAAAATGCAAATATCAAAGTTGTGTTTGCAATAAAGAATTTCAGTGTGGCTATAAATTTACATTTGTATTTTTTATAGTCAGTTTATTATTAAGTTCATACTATATTGTTGAACAAAGTATAACAGTTACAAAATCACAATGGCTTAAACAGGCATGAAAGTCCAGACTGATGAGGTGCTCTGCATGTCAGACACTCAGGCTCCTTGTCTCTTATTTCTCTGACATACCCAGGGTGGGCTCCTCCTCCTCAGGGTCCAAAACAACTCACCACCAAATTCATAGCCTAACCTTTAACAAAGTGGGTGTGGCAGGTAGTGGACAGCACAATACTTCCTTTTAAGGGCACATTTTAGAAATTGCACCCATTACCTTTTAATGTATATTATTGGCCGTAATTTAATCTTAGAGCTAGAGCTCGCTGCCAGGGAGACTGGAAAATGTAGACTTCACTCTGGGAGGCTATGTGACCAATTACAAATAAGGAACTCTGTCTCCACCAAAGAACAGAAGAATATATACTGGGAGAAACCCAGTAGCTTTTGCATAAGCTCTGAAAGTCTAGTCTCTGAAAGATTGCAATGGTTAAAAGAATACTGACACATAGTATCTTTTCTTGAGTTAGACACTTAGACTGAACATCATTATTTTGAATTTTAACTAATATATGCTTGTTATAGCATCAAAGTCAGGTGTCAATTTCGGAATCTTTTCAAACCATGAAAGAGGGGGGCCTTAACTAGAGCAAGACAGCTAAATTTTGTTGGTTGGCTACAGCAAAGACTCAAAAAATGTCATAGAAACACTCCTGAGTCTGTTCAGTGATAAAGTATATTATAAGAACTCAGTTACTAAAAGTATTAGTATTAACATTATTTTTAATAGTTAGTATTTAGTTAGTTAGTTACATTTTATATCTTTGCTTATTATTCATCCTTACATTTCAGTCATTTTTCTAGAATTACTTTTCTTCCACCTAAAAGACATATTTAAGAAGTTCCATTAAGAAGTTTGTTATTGGCAAATGTCTTATGTGTGAAATGTATTTTGCCTTTATTTTTCATAGATAATTTTGTGGTTATAGAGTTCTAGGTTGATAGTTATTTTCTCTCAGCACATTGAAGATATTATTTCCATGATTTCTACTAGTTTTCAAAGCAGCTGTTACAAAGTCAGCCATCTAACGATTGTTACTTTAGGTATTCTGAATCTTTTCTCTGGGTATTAAATCCTTAAGACTACTAATAACACTGTTATTTGATGCAGATTTAGAACTATTTCCTAGTTATATTATATCACTCACTTGAATTGTGGTCTCCTGTATTAAGAAGAATAATAGTAAATACCATCTATTTAGCACTTACCATGAGCTCGATGCAGTTGTAGAAACACCCCACAGTATTTATCTCTTTAGTTTTTCACAAGAATTTATTGAGGTAGATATTCTTTTTATCTCCATTTTTGCAGGAGGAGCAGTGGCTCCTGAAGTTTAGATAACCTCCACCAGATCACAGAGCTAGTAAGTGAGAGGGTAGGAGAGAAAAGACTGGAGTCACCTAAGCAGCATAAATATGGCTCAGGTGAGAATGACCTATGGTCATTTCACCTGAGAAGGTCATTTTCACCTTAGAAGGTGAAAGCCATTTGTAGAAGGCGCAGCCACTTGCAACTCTGGCAGCTAAGCTAGAACTACATTTCCCAGAATCCAATTTTCTATCCGCTTCCAGGTTAGTGTTAGCAGAAGGAGGGGTTTGTGGGAGAGTTAGAAGGCGGGAGTGAAGAAGCCCGTCATTACTTTCCTAAGGTCATCCAATTAGCCATGGTGAGAATGTTAGGCAGAGGTGCCTGCCTGTACATTCAAGTTTCCTTTGCTATACCTTGCTCGATGTCCCACTCTTCTCCTGCCAGGCTGCAGGCCTGTTGACAAACAACAAATCCAACCCCACCTCCCATCCCAACAGATGGCAGAGGCAACAGTCGTGCAAAGACTTCTCTTGGCTCCCCTTCACCTTCCCTGCCCTACTCCCTTACCTGGACAAGTCTGCCGTTCTCAATTCCCCGGCCAGTTAACACCATTCTATCCAAGCCCAGACTCAGGAGAGATGGCCTCCAAATCCTTTTTCTAAGCTTTATTTCTCTGGGCCTTTCACACTTGTGTACAATCTAACCCTCTAATACAGTAAGTCCTCACTTAACATCTTTGATATGTTCTAGGAAACTGCAACTTGAAGCAAAATGACTTGTAACAAAACCAACTTTCCCATTTGCTAATGATATAAACAAGAGTTAAGTTCCTACAGCATACTTTGGTCACAATAACATCACCAAAGTTCTAAATAAAGACCCAAAACACTCCTAATATTTAACATTGAAATAAATGTGAGCTATACATGCATTTAAGAAAGGTGACTACAAACAAATTAGATTATTTTCAAACCTGCTGATTCTAGTTCATGGGTGAGGGTGGTCAGAGCCTCTCCAGGTGGCTCAGGGAGTGAGGCAGAACCAACCCTGGACAGGACATCCTTCCATCGCAGAGCACACTCACACCCACATCCAGAATCACTCAGCCCGGGACAATGTAGACACACCAATCCCCCTCACGTGCACAGCTTTAAGATGTGAGAGGAAACTGGAGGACCTGGAGAAAATCCACGCAGACATGGGGAGAACATGCCGAAAATGGCTCCAGCCAAAATTGATTATTTTTTCTCATCAGTGTTATAATGAAATGAGGCTGAAGGAAAAGACATTATGCCAGGACCTGCTGTATATCTGTTATTGCATAATACTCATAATGATTCTATATCCCTAATTGAACCCTGACTGAACCCAGAGGGGATATAGTATTAAACTACCGCTCAAGGGCAGTGTTTCAATAAACTTTGTTGTGTGTGCTCATTAAAATGAAGATTCTGGGCCCCTGTCATAGAGATTCTGGGGCAAGGCCAGATTCTGACTTTTATGGGCTCTAGGCACTTTTGCCTTCAGTGCACCCCTTTATCCATAAAAATATTAAACACGATGTTTTACAACTGTTGGTATGAAGGCAAATATAATCCAAGCTAGATTATATTTATTTAATTTTGATTTTAAACAAAATTGGAACATTTTCTTGGATCCTAGAATTATTGTGGACCCTAGAAACTGCGTCTACTAGGGCTAATGGAGAAGCTGGCCCTGTTACTAGGTTTAGAGAGAGGCAAGAATACATATTTTAGTAAATCTCCCTTGGAGAAGCACTGCTTGAGCATATGCATGCATCAGGATCTCAGGAAAGCTCTGTGATCACATTGTTAAAGGATAAACAACAAAAACAAACTTCAGATGGAAGGCAACACATTTGTGGGGAAAATACTTTTTAAAACATATAACAACAAAACCTAGCCCTGAAAAATACAACAGATGTCTCACCCTATGCCTTATGCTTATAACACATCTAATATTTGAATTTTTGTTTCTTCCCATGCATTGGTTTTATAATAGAATCAAATAGCAATATTGCTATAGAAAATAGTTCTGTATCAATGAATATCTTATAAGCCTCTCTGAGACTTAATGTCCAAAAGCAAAGGAAAGTTACGATAAACTAGGCCCATTCATAAAACAGAATTTTCCAGTCTGCTGGGTTTATGAAGCTCTGGCATAAAATTGATTTGCCTTTATTTGCTTCCTGTCTCTGAATTAAATTTTAATTTCCTTTCTTGAGGGAAATAAATTTTATAATATATTCCAGGGCTTAGGACAGTGCTTTGTTGATGGGACTCCTTAAGAAACACTAAAGACAAAAACCAAGAATACAAGTAAATTTGCTTTATTTGTCTCTAAAAATAAATGCAAAATGCTGAGCAAAGGCAAAATGTTCAGGATTGCATGATGGTTTATGTTTGTTTGTTTATTTGTTTGTGTTTGTGAAACTATATATATATTATCTTAAGTAATTTATATGTGTATTTGATTATATTTTCTTTGTATTGATTCCCATCAACACCCATCTATTACCACTAAGGTCCCTCAAAAATAACTAACTTTTTGTACTTAATGAACAAAGAAAAATTTTGAGGTAGACTGTAAAAATACATTTCTAGTTATTTGTTGTGTAGGCTGGGAAATGAGATAAAACTATGATGAGTCAAAGTTTGCAGACTTTGGTTGAAATGAACTTTTCAAAATATCTCAAGGTTTAACTCTGAAAAGAGTCTTTAAGCTTTAAAGAATGGCTGGAAGACACAGGAGAGATTGATTGCTTTGTTTTCAATTCTTCTGCTGAGATTCTACTTCTTCTGTTTTTTCTCACTACATGCTCCCAGGGAACATTTCCAGGACTTAAAAAGAGCAGAGGGTTAGTGCATTCTCCCTTTGCTCATCCTTAGTAAGAATGCATGTTGAAAAAAAAAAAAAAAAAGCAACTTATCTTTGCCTTTCCTAGGGAAAACATGAATCAGATCGGAAGCAAAAAGCTCTAAAGGAATGAGCACAACACATATAAAACTGGAATCTGACATCAGTCTGAGCTGTGTCTCTAACTGTCCTAATAGGTAGAGAATATTGACCTACTGCACAGTGGGGAAGGATAATGCTTTCAGAGGTTTTCCAGTTGTCCCAAATTTAGTTTTTCTTTTCTTTTCTTTTCTTTTTGTTTTATAGTAAAATTATATTACTTTGCTAATTATCAGAAAAAATGTTACAAAGTAAACCATAAATTAGATTGTCTACATATAATGTACAGAATACATGAAAAGAAAGCAGTAGAGGAAAAAAGACTATGTCCAAGTATCATTTAATTGGTTATCCTGGTGTGATAATGCAGAGAACTTTGTAGATGTAAGAAACTTAACTGCTGATGGTTTGCTAGATCATGTCCATCAGAAACAGTCTTGATGTATGAATTCTTGAGTCTAGCTTTTCTCATAGAACATGGTTATCATGTCATAAAGGTGTTAGAAATATTAAAAATATCATTATGTATTTTCAGACACATTCTTCAATTTTAAGATTAAAATCCTCATTTACTGTTTCGGTTATCAAAATCTGCTGCCTATTGATTTAACATATTTAGAGTTGAGAACATTTTTCATAGAAACCTCAAGTGATAGAGACAGAGGTTTCTTGAATACTTTCCTGATTCCTAGGGGAAATGACAATAAGTGACAACAAAACTAATTTAAAACTAGTATTTAAATTAGACCTACTTTGATCTCTGACCTCTTCCTCACCATTACTTCCCAAGATATTCCTGAAATGCAAGATTAGAAAATGAATGAAGTCAGGGAAGTAAAGTAAAATGTACAGCACAAGTTGACAAGTGTATGTTAAGTGCAATTTAAACATTTATTTTATAAGCATTATGAATCACAAGAGTTATTTTTATCTTTTTGTTTTTTTACATCCCAAAGTGATCTAACAAAATGGAATGCTGTTTTACTTTTCTTAAAGAGGTTGCTTTTATCACATGTAGAAAACAATTTTTGGCATAGTTCTCAACTTCACAACGATTTTCCTCAGATCTAACCTTCCATACCAAAAATCTCATGAAGAAGGGTACCTAGAAGCTGTGTTTACACATGTGACTGCATCATCTGTGCCATATTGGTTATGCTAGGAGTGGACATTTGATCCGATAAAATGGAAATTGAGGTCAGCAGATATTTTGCACCAGATCTCTGTAGGTGGGTGGTACTGAGGTGATAAAAATTTGGTAACTGAGGAACTTGTGTGTAGAGAAAGAAGTAAAGTCGAACTAGAGAGAGGACAATGTAGGAGATGTAAAAGAGCAGTTGTAATGAGATATACTGCCTTAAAGGAAGAAAAAACACACACAAAAAAACAGAAATCAAAGAATGAGTCCCTGGATTCTCTAGTTCCCTCACTTCCATCTTAAATTCCCTGTACACTCTTGACTCTGCACTTTCATAAGATAATGCTGTTTCCTCAAAATAAATCTTCATTTTGTATAAGCGTATTCTAAGCATGTTTCTATAATATTAATATAAAACCAAAGTATCTCTAAGCCATCGTCCCATAATTACTAATTGCAAAGACTGGCCACAAAAGCATTTTAATTTAAATATTTTAATACCCATTCAATAGCAAATGTTTTATTTATTTTTTCCTATATCAGTTATCCATGATACCAAATTGAGCTGCATTTACAGGCATAAGTAATAAACCATATGTTCATAGGTAGGATGGTGATTTTCTGATCATGCTGCCTGCTCATATTTCCAAAACAAACAATCAAATAACAAATTAATAACCAAAATTAATGGAGTACAAAATGTTTTTTTGTTTGTTTGTTTGTTTTTTAAAAATATTGATTTTTGTGCTGTGGAGGCTGCAAAGAAAAAATAATGCAATTCACACAAGAACACATCATTTTTCAATAACAGACTATCTCTGACATGTGAAAAGTAGTGATATAGCTATTCAGTAAATTTTTAAAAATGTTCAAAGGAGGATGGATTTAAGCATACAAATAGCTCCATCTAATTTTCTGGAAGAATCACATCATACAATAATATAAGCATCTTTCTGAGAATTCATTATACAATATTTGGACTTGGAAGTAATTCCAAATTGTTTGAGTGGACTTTTCACAATTATTTCTCCTTCCATAAGGCTAGATAATTGCTTGGTATGTCACTAAGTATTTTTAGCTGTAAGTAACATAAATCAGTTCGGCTGAATTAAACAGGATTTATCAAAGGACACTAAATAATACATAGCATTATAAGAAGTGCTGAAAAACTAATATTAGAGATGACATAGCCAAGAATAATGCTCAAAACTGTACTGGAGAACTGAGCTAGCGAGGACACTGCCTCCACCCCCAGCCACTGCAAGCTGTGGCTCCTTTAGCCAAAAAGGCCGCTGTGTTACCTAGCAATCATCACAGTCAACTCTTTTCTAGCTCAGGAACTCAAGTTTCCTTGCATCCTGCTTCTTTGTGTAGCTTCTGCTTCTTTGCAACACCGGCACCCAATTGTGTGGCAGAGCATAGAACCCGTAGTGCTGCAGACTCTGGTTACACAGGGCATGACACCCAGTGCCAGCTGCACTGACCTCAGTAAAGATACAGGTCATTACCGTGCACAGGTAGCCTTAGGCTCAGTTAGACACATGCACAGCTTGACTTTGGCGTTAAACTATGCCTAGCATACCTACTGCAGGAGAGAGATCCTCAGCATATGATGGCAGCTCTCACTCAAAAGCCCATATAAGCAGATGCAACAGAAGTAAGGATTCAAGAAAAGCAAAAAGCAAAAAAAAAAAAAAAAAGAAAAAGCAAAAAACACTCCCCCTGCCCCCCCAAACCCACAAAAAACAAAGGGATCCTTTATAGGCCTTTTAGACATTGATCGGTATATCAATGTTTCCTGTTTTCAAACTGCAAAGCATTAATGAGGTCTTAAGCTTAAAATTCTTAAGGCACCATTGAGTTAGCCAGTATTTGCTGCTCAAAATGTTAACATTTGTACAGAGCCAAGAAAGTAACTGTAGAAAGTTAGCTATGGATTCGAGGGCTTGTCCACAGGTTTGAGTACACCCCTCACCACATGGTCGCCATTTGGTTCTACAATGGTTAGGAGGCTATATCAGAAGATTCTTTTCCGAGGAGGCAGGCTATTTTTAAGCCCAAGTTGCTATTTTCATAGCGAGAAGGAAAGTAGAAACAGTTCCTAAGACACAGGACTAAAACTGCTCGCAAGAGAGTATACTTTCTCTGTCACTAGATGGAGCCCACACTCAGGTCCGTTTGGGGGTGTCCGAACCAGAGTCAAAAGCAACAGAAGAATTAAAATGCTTTACATATGTTGGATGTGTAAGAAAGGAGCCTAAAATAAACCTGGTGATTGGGGATGTCTTCGTGCAAATCTCTAAACTTTGCAAGAGGATGGCTATATCTCAATGCCCTTCTCACTGAAGAAATTCTCATAGGTATTGTTAAAGAGAAAACCACAGGCCCAAAATCGCATCATTTGTGCTCATGCCTATGATACCAAACCTAAATTTAATAATTGACCAATCTGCTGTTTCAACCTCTCTCAGAAACATAATTTTTAATCAACTAGTCTAGAATTTTCTGGTGAAGCACCAGTCAGGTAGTCAGTTACCCGGGCCCTCTCCATCCCCCATAGAAAAAAGAGGCAATCTTAATGATAAAAACCCTTGACATTTCCATTTCCTCCCCCTCAAAAAAAGATGTCCGGGGCTAAAAATACTCTTTTCTTTTGTAAATATCTCCTTTGCCCCACTCTTTTTTCTATAAAACCCTTCCATTTTGTACAACTCTTCAGAATGTCCTTCTAGTTGCTAAACGAGAATTTGTTCCGTTGAGTTTTGTTTTTTAAACAGCTGTGCACAACAGCATTGTTGGAAATAATATGAACTAGACAATGGAAAAGGAGATACTTTTCTATGGTCTAGTTGGATTAATTAATATATGCTCTGACTTAGGTCAGAGCCTTCTGGAAGAGTTGTTCTAGGGGCAAAATAAATTTGCCTGTCAGTGGGGACAGGAGGATAGTCAGAGGAGCAGTGATTGGTATGGGGAGAGAAGCTTCACGAAGGTGGGCACAGACCTTGCTGGAGGCACAGCTTATGTCCTTTCCTAAAGGAGGACACAAAATCCCTGAGTGACTCCAGGGGAGGGGCTGGTAAATGTCCTGTAAAAGGGCAGACAGTAAATATTTTTGGCTTTCAGGTCAGATGGTTTTTGCAATAACTAAGCAACTCTTCCAAATGTCATGCAAAAGCAGCCATAGACAAGATGAAAACAAATAAGTGTGGCCGTGGCTAATGAAACGTTATGTATGGGCACTGAAATTTGAATTTCATATAATTTTCATGTTACAAAATGCTATTCTTTTGAGTGTTTTTCAACCATTTTAAACACTGAAGCTCATGCTTATTTCTTGGGCTGTACCAAAAGAGGCAGCAGTGTGGAACAGCCCATCTTTTGCTGACTCCTGTACTAGGTTAAAAGGTAGGGTCAGTGGGGTGTGACAGGAGCTCTTTTTGTCCACCTGTGGTCTTCCCCTTTTTGATGAGGGGCCTCTGTCAAATTATATATCTGACCTCTTATTCCACCCCTTATTCCTTTTTATGGGTGTAGATTTACCAGATTAATTGATCATACCATTCATTCTTTAAGCAATTAAAGATACAAATTGCAGGTAGATTATGGGTAATTGGTGTCTATGGTTACTTCATTTAGCCAATGAGAATCAATAACCTCCGCAGATGTGTCCATTTGCATACTAAACTTTCCCTCCAGGAGGTTTATAAAAGACTTTGTTTTACTCCTCTCCAGGAAACCCATGTATCAGGTTAATTGACGCCATTCCCAGTCCAGATGGATGCTGGTTAGAACAAACCCATCATTTCCAAATCCAACAGTGACTGGTTCAAGAAACTTGGCTTAAGTCCAGTATCATCTGTACCGTGTTTCCCCAAAAATAAGACCTACCTGGACAATTAGCTCTAATGCGTCCTTGGGAGCAAAAATTAATATGACCTGGTCTTATTTTACTATATAAGACCAGGTCTTCTATAATATAATATAATATAATATAATATAATATAATATAATATAATATAATATAATATAATATAATATAATATAATATAATATAATATAATATAATATAATATAATATAATACAATGCTGGGTCTTATACTAATTTTTGCTCCAAAAGACGCATTAGAGCTGATTGTCCAGCTAGGTCTTATTTTCGGGGAAACACGGTAATATGTGATGGCAAACATTACTAGTTAGGGGTGGGCACAATGACCTGACTTGTCTCAAATATTTTATCCAAGGTTATGGGAAATGTTCTTCGTCTTCCCTGGATATAAATAAAAATATATGCTGCCATATAATTAATGCTGGCATCTATGCCGTTGCCCTGAGGGAAGCAAGGCGGAAAACAAGACTGGGATGCTGAGGACAGAGCAGATAGAGAGTGAAATGTTTCCAGTGTTCTGACTCATACATTAGGAGAATCCACCTTACATCTCTGTCTCTTGTTTTGTGACAAAACACATTTCTGTATTGTATACGATTCTGAAGCTTATAAATAAAATGAGCAACATAACGCGGACAAGAGGGCAACTTTACGTTGTCTTATTTTCTTCATTGTACAAGTAATATATGATTAAGATAGAAAAATACAGATAAACACAAAGAAAAACAGCTCAAGGGATTACCAAGTTTAGCATATTATAATGTCATTCCAGATGTCTCACTAGGCACACACACACACACACACACACACACACACACACACAAACAATTCCCATTCACAGAGACATACTACCCATGTTTATTTTTATTTTTAATATTTTGAAAATTTTAAATAGTTTCAGATTTACAGAAAAGCTGTACAGAAAAGTGCAGATTTCCCATATACTTCATACCCAGTTTACTATATTAGTATGGCATATTTATCACAATTAATAAACCAATATTGGTATGTTGTTTATTTATTTATTTTGTTCACAGGTTTATTATGAAAAACACTGCAGTGCCCTTGTGCAGTAACATGGTCGTACAGGAGAGGGAGAAAAACAGTTCTGTTCCAAACAACTCCCCAGGGTCTGACAATAACAAAGAACAACATGAGGCTGAGATTTGAGAAGGGAAATAAACTGAGTGCAGACAAATCGTACAATTAAATTAAGCGGTATCCCTGAAAATAAACAGAACGATTGATTTCAAAACTCACAAGTGGAGAGGAGGCCTTTGTACTTATTTTTTTAAATGTTCATTAAGCTCCAATGATTGTTTGCTGCTATCCTTATCTACAGTCATGCTGAGTAAAGCTATAGCTAAATGGAAGTTAAGTTGTATTCACAAGGTATTCATGTTACATCTTATGATCTGCAGTTCTCAGAGAAAGCAAAAGTGACTATAAATAGCATTGTGCCAGAAACTGGTTTCATGACCAACAGTGTTGCTTCAGCATGCAATGAACTGGGTCATTCTAAAGCGGTCACGACTGTTGATGACAAGAGGCTTTGTATTTTTATAGATCACATCTTTTGGTCTGGGTGAAAACAAGTTTTTTGAATGTTAACTATTCTCTGACACTTTGGATTTGCTGTTGCTCTTCCCATTTCCATTAGGTGAATATATGGTTCATGGCAATACTATACAAGTTTACAATTTCATTATAGGAAGCAGTCTGAGATACGAGGAGTAACATGTGGCTCGCCTCTGGGAGGTACTGGGTCAAACTGCAAGAAAGAGTATTTTAGAGTATCATCCAGTTCCATGATTGCAGCGTGGTGACCACAATGATAATTGTTTGGAGCACTGAAAATCATTACCACATTCCGGTCATGGCACCAGTTACATGATCAGCTGGTGAGCTCTAGACACCAACGTGAAACTATGCGTATGATTAAATGTCTCGAAAATTCCTTACCCAAAGATGTAACCAGCTCCTTGAGGAGATATACCCCAACCACTATGGTCATCTGGATATGACCACATCAAGTCACACATTGGAGCCTCATGGTGAACTTCTTGTAGGTGACCAAGTGCTCTGATGTGATCCAGTGTATCTATGGATGGTGAGAGGCCACCATGTAGACAGAAAATCTGCCCATCCACCAAAGCAGTGAGAGCAAGATAAACAGAAAGATCTGTAAATTATTTCCAAACATTTGCATTTCCATATTTCCTTAAACACTCACCATAGAAACCTTATACTTGTGTGATTTGTCTGCTCTCATGATTTCCTCGAAGAAAGGTGGTACATTCACGGTAACGAACCTTAAGAGCTACAAGCAGAGTAACTGTTTCAACTGAATACTATCCTCTGTCAACACAATCTTCCACAAACAAGTAATCTGGTGATTTGCCACCAGTTCTGAACAGTTCCATGAGATCATGAAATTGTCCACGCACATCTCTGCAGACGGTCACTGGACATCGAACCTCTTTTACGTTGGATTCTTTTGTCAGGGTTTCTTTAGCCTTCTAGCAGAGGCTCTTGGCCTGGGACTCGGAGACCTGCTTGCACTGGTCCAGCTCCTTGGGGAACATTTTCTCCTCTGTGATGCCACCCACGGGAACTGGCTGCCATTCTGCACAACTTACGTGCCACCGCCAGCACACCGGCCACAGGCACATGCAGCCACCAGTTTCCGGGGTACTTGGGGGGCTGCTGGAGGTTGCGCGGTGCCAGAGCAGCCAGTTCGCTCTCCCTGCGATGCTCCGCCACTGGCTGCAGCCCTCCTGCGATTTCCCTAGCCCCGGAGCTCAGCTCTCTGTAACCTTGACATGTTATTTTTAACTAAAGTCCGTACTGAATTCATATTTTCTTAGTTATGTTACCTAATGTCCTCTTTCTGTTCCAGGCTCCCACCCAGAATACCACATTCTTTGCAGGGGACAAGTCTCCTCAAGCTCCTCTTGGCCGTGATCGTTTCTGAGACTTTCTTTGTTTTTGAAGATCTTGAAGATACACTGATCAAGTATTGTGTGACATGTCACAAAATTTGGTTTGACTGACCTTTTTCTCGTGGTCAGACTGGGGTAATGATTTCTGGTCGGATGGTCACAGAGGTAAAGTGCCATCTTCATTATGTCACATCACATCGAGGGTATATACTATCAACATTATTTATCAATGTTGATGTTGACCTTGCTCACCTGCTGAATTAGTGTTTCACAGTGTAACGTACATTCTCCCTTTCCATACTGTACTCTGTGAAAGTCACTATGCACAGACTACACTAAGTTGTGGGGACTTAATTTCCACCTTCTTGATGGCAAATATCTACATAAATTATTTGGAATTCTGCACTACTGTCTATTCTCCCTCTGTAGTGATGTATAATGTATTTAAGCACCACTTTCTTTCATTAAGCAATTTTTAAATGTATTTCCATGTCAATAATGAAAATATTTGCATCATTATTTAATTTGTTGCCTACTATTTCACTATGTGTGTGTCTCTTAATTTATTTTTAAACACTTTCTTATCAATTAGCATTTAAATGATCTTCCTTTAACTATTATCAACACTGAAATACATATTAAGAAAATTGAGACATTCATGGGAAGTGTCATCTCACAGTCATGAGCTGAATTTAAAGAATGCCCCATATTGTGAAGAGATGAACTTTTTCAGAGATGGAGATACACCAAAATATCTAAGTAACCATCTCTATGGCCAAGCACTAGAGACCACATATGGAATGAGTATTGAGGGCCTGGGATAATTTTAAATTCGTAATTACATCTCAACAATGCAGTGAAAATTGCACTTTTTTTGGGCTCCAACACAAAGACATACCAGAGAGTTTTATTCATCACAGTAAGACTTGGAGGCACAGATGCTCCAGATTAAATTTGGTAATTAAATTTGATAGTTTGTAACCAAAAAATCCTAAATTAAATTATAGTCTTCATTGTAACACTTAGGATAGCTCCCCATTAGGAATGAGGAAGAAAGAAGTATCTGTGGCTACATTTTGGGCACAAAATTGCCAACATTTCAGACAGATCTAGGGAGCTGTCCACAGTGGTGTGCCCTAGATACCAACCAGCGAATCTCAGTAAGTAAATATCAGTGGGTACGGACGCATGGGTTAAACCATTTCAATTCAAGTTTCTTCCAGAGGCATCTCAAGGATCAGGTTGAAGACAATACATACTTATTTCATTACTTTCAGTCCCACAGAGAGTGCCAGAAGCGGGATTGCAATCATCACTTTTAGCCCTCAGTAAAGTGAGGAAGATTCATTGATCATGCCTGGTTTGACGAAAACATCAAGACTTAAAGAAAACCTGTCATTTGCCGCCACAGGCTGGAGAGAAGAATGACGCCCATCCAGAGTCCAGAACAGCTGGAGAGGAACAGACAGACAGGTGATGGACTGGGGAAGAGGAGGGTGCTCTGTTTTCTTCCTCCCCTTTGCACACAGAAACAAACGCTACTCAGTAAAAGATTTGTACTGAAACATCTTATCGTCAAAACCGATAGAGACAAATAACTTAGGTGAGAGGCAAATCTCTAAGATGAGGGCTTCTGAAATAATTGTATCCTATTACATCTGCTTAAGAAGTAGACTCTTTAAAACTTCTCCTTTTATATGTATTTTTTAACTGATTTTGATTTTTTACCTTAGTGCTATTGAATAAAGCTTTTTGTATCACTCCAGAAAGGCCAAATGCATGCAAAGGAGCTCATTCAAAGAATATCCCTGTATGGATTAAAAACACACACAAAAAAAACCAAAACAAATAACAAAAACATGGCATATCGCATTTTATATGAAGGGAGAAAAAAATATTTTTATGAAATAAATGTTTCATCTCTTGGTCTTTCATATAGTTTTGACTCAAAAATTTTAAAGCCATATTGATTTCTTACACCCATGAGTATGATCAATTCTCTGTAAAGCAAGTTGAAATTAAGCTATATATCTGGCCTGAAATTCAAAATAAAACTATGAATAGAATGGTCAAATAAATGTGAATATAACATAACAAAAATATAAGCGAAATACAAAATAGATAAATGTGGAAATAATATATTGTAGTACTCACGATTATAGAACCATGGCCACGTAAAAACAGCATGGCTAAAAAAGCAAAAAAAATGGATAAGTAATGGAAAGGGAGTTGGAAGTTTAAGTTTACAAAATTCTTTATTTTGCCTAGCAAAAAGCCAATAAATGCTGTATAAATTTGAAAATGTAGTTTAAGGAAAAAAATTGTTTTTATTGACATTTCTTTAATATAATCTTCATTTTTTTCCCTTTTACATTTAAATCAGATCTATCTTTAGGAGTTAATATCTTTTAGAGTAAATAAACATTTATTTAAAACTCTGCAATTCCTTGGGCTTTATTTCAGTTTATCTTAATTCTGTAAATGTCATGGTAACTTCAACACATTTTAAATTTTAAGATAACATGAAGAATATGATCACATTTGATCTTGCTTATTTATACTGTGTTTATTAGATGCGAGAAGTCTGAAATGTTTTTAAAATATTGATGACAAGTGCAATTTGATAGTAGCATTTGGGGGATTGTTACTTCCTTTTAAAAAAAATTAGGTACTTTTATGTATCTCTTAAATTTCTAAAATTAATATTTCCCCCAAATACATATATGTATATAAGTATAAATAAATAGATGCATGTGTCACAACTTTTGTATATACACCTCCATAGATATATAAATACATAAAGTCTAGTAATATAAAGTTAACAGTTTTTGCCTGGGGAGTAATATTATGGGAGGGTAAAGAGGAATTACCATTTTTTACACTATTTGCATTTGTACAGTAATCCCATATTGCTTTTATATTTTAAATGTCTAACTTTTAATCAAGAAAAGAGAGAAGTTAAATTTTAAGGAAAGTTATTTTCTCTACTCTATACTTGATTTTCTTATATTGGTAAGAGCTCAATATAAAATAAAAATGGGATATTTGGTAAGGTCTGAAACATAGCTCAATGTAGAGAAAATATATATTTGACAGGCTATTTAATGAAATAAGGTTCCCACGTTGGAGCTGTGTGTTCTGTCCCTTCATGGAGATGCTGAGAGTTCCTGCAGACACCAAACACTCCATGCAGGTTTAGTGCCTCCTAATCTAGCAGAGATTTAAATAGTAGTAGGCATGCATGCTTTCTTGGTCATGCATATTCTGCCCAAGTGGCTAATAGGGTGATGGAAGCAGAACTGACTCTGGGTAGTGAGCACACAACGCAATATATAGATAATGTATTATTAAAATGTACACTTGGAACCTATATCATTTTACTAACCAATTTCACCCCAATAAATTTAGCAAAGATTAAAATTTTTTTGGAAAAACCTAATTAAAACATTCCCAAACTATTTTAAAGCAATATTATTCACAGGTTGAATTGATTCAAGTATGTCAGAAAACTTTCTTTTCTTTGTGTTATTGATTGATGATGATAGAAAGAAAAATATTCAGAGAGCCTGATAGAAAACACACTTGAAGTTAGGTCAAATTTTACTGTTTTCTTTTGCTATTTAAGGTTCCATTGTTAGGTTGAATCATGAGCACATTACTCAGAGTGCATGAGTTTTAAAGGATACATAATTATATTTGTAATAATAACTGCTGGTTTTAAAAGAGAACTCATATAATGTGTTTTCAGGCAATTAGAGAATGATGTCATTGAAATAGTTAATGTATTATGTACGCTTAATTTTTAACTTAAATCAGGATTTTAAATTGACTTTTTATTTGATTTCAAAGAACAAACATACAGATATTCTCCTGTTTTCCAATAGATGTCAGTATCAAAAAAGAAAAGAGCTAGTCAGTTGTTAGATATAACTGTCTCTCAGTACAAAGGAGAATATTATTTTCCTTCTTTCCAGCTTCATGTACTCAGAATTGGTAGCCAGGTTAAGCAGTCCAACAGGGACAGCGGTTCTGAAACTAACGACGGTTATTATTTTGAGGGGAGACATTCATGTGATTTGTATAGGTAGGGACTATGGCGCTTGAGGTAGAAGAAAATAATAAGGGAACATCTGACTGTTTTCTAGAAGATCCTATTTCCTTTATTTCTTTGTTGTTTTTTTATTCCCTGTCTTTTCTCTATATAAGACTCAATCCCTACTTTTCAGTTTCCATTTCCCAATGTTAATTCACAAATTATTGTATGTTCAAAAAAGGAGTTTACATAATTCTTACATGGCATTTTAATCTTTCAAATACAAGATTTTATTTTGTTAAAATTACGTAGATTAGCTGGGCTATAATTTATTTAATCAATCATTCAAGACATAGTATAAGTAGGCACAGATCAAAGCAAGAATTCATTATGTTGGGGAAGGAGAATGTGTCACAGCAAGTCAGAAGACACAGAATCAATGAATTCAGAGGACCTTTTATAGGTTACTAAGACATTATTTTTTAAAGGACAAAATAAGGAAGAGGAAACAACAGAGTGTTTATATTTGTTAACAACAATGCCAAAAGCAGTTTGACCAGAGGAGATACAGGTGCAGCTAAGTTGCCCTCCTTATATATGACCCCACTTTTAGGACCCTTGCCTTGCCAAAGACTTTATAATAAAAGAGAAAAGAACAGCAACACGTATACAAATAAAGTATGTAAAATAAATCATAACCCACACATAGCCTAGTTAAGGCCATCTTGGGGGAAGGTCTGGGGATGAATTTGGGAAAGGCTGTACCACAGGCAACAAAGACACAAACTCATAAAGGACAAAATCTGAGGAGCATATAAAAAAGCCGTACTGAGTCAAAGCATCCAAGAGCATTGTGGATCCTGGCCACCTATTTTACCCCCATAATTATGGTCAAGACACGTGACTAATCACATAACCAGTTTTAATCACCCATATCAAGGTCTGGAAGGAAGCGCTGATCAAGGAGAAGCAGAAACTTACGTTCCCACTGCCCGGCGTATAAACTGGTCTGGTAACACAGGGCAATCTAGCTCCTGCTGTCTCCAGGGAGGGTTGGACCCTGTCTCTGCTCAAAGAGAGGATGGAATAGGGAATTTCTCATTTTTCACTATTAGAAACAATACTGTGGTACCTGAGATTTTTCTGTAGAATGCATTTCTAGACACAGAATGCTCAGATCAAAGGGTATGAGTGTTTCAAACACAATATTTTAAAATAATAACAACATGACTATTCCTTACCATCCGTTCCATTTTCACTATCATAGAACTTTAATTTATCTTAAATGAAGCATTATATTTGGAGTAAGTATTAGTTACCAAAATTTCAAATGAATTCATCAACAACATAGAGAACTCAAGGCCGGAGAGAATTAAGAATTTAGAATTTTGTCAAAAATGGAAAGGGTATTTATTCTGAAATTTTTACTTAAGTATATGTTGTCACCGTGCATGGAGTCGTAGTAGATTTTAACATTGTATATAGGTGACATTACATATTTACAGATCTTCTGAACTAAATCATGTGGAAGAAATTACATCACCATCTACAAGAGCAGCAATGTGATGGCTTTGGAAGGAATGGCTAACAACTTTCATATCCTGCTGACATTTTCTTTCATTACATTACACTAATCTGAATTTACCTTCTTTTACTTTTACACTCCAGTATTCATTCAGACCTACTTAATTTATCCAGAGAAAAGTTTTTAAAAATCTCACACATTTCTCATTTATATTTCCTTTTACTGTGGTTGAAGGATCAAAAGGAAGTCCATTATCTTGTTTCTTCAGGCTTTGCTCCTCTTCCTTCCTCTGCATGATGAGGACTGAAACGCAGATGGACTAAGAAGCAAACCATGCGCAACTTTCTGATCAGCACCAGACTCAATTTTGCCCTTGGGCATGTAAGCTGCCAATTTTTTCAGGATTAGAACTGAATAAGTGAGAGAATGTTCCTTGTTAGTGATCAGAAAGGATACTTTGCACAACATGGGAGTGTAGAGAACACATGTTGCTATTGACATTTTCCTGTAAGAAGAGGAAACACAATATGAGAGCAGTTTCAATGTTACTGAAAGTGTAGGCTCCTGACAGAACCTGCATGATGTTATGCATTTATAAACAAAATTGTGCAGGCATTTTTGTTAGACTTTTTGAGTAAGGGTCAAAAAGATATGGTCTTATTACTTGTCACTCATGAACAATATCACCAAGACATGTCATTTAATCCTCGTAACCGAGATCTTTTACTTGCCTAGCAGATTAGATATATTGTGAAGGTATTTATAAAATCACTTTATAAAAAATACTAAAAGATAATTGCACAACTAGTATTCTTAAAACCAGGGGAGAAAATACAGTAATGTAAAGCTATTTTTGTTGGATTTAGATTACTTTTGTCACTTAAGGAATTTGCTTTCTCAAATTTTAGAGACTAAAGGCATAATGGCAGTGTTTTTAATTAGGTGAAATCTATGCATTTTAAACATGCCAAAAAAAAAAAAAAAGAACAAATTTTAAAAAGTTAATATCTGAGATAATGAAAAGAAAGAAAAAGGTTTTCTTCGTAGTTTGCACAAACCCCTTTACCCTGGTCTTTACTGTCCTTTAACTTAGCAGCTTCTATATTTATCAAAAATATTCACATTGTTTTCAAAATTCAAAGAGCATAAGAAGGATTATATAATAATGAAAAGAATAACATTAAAAAATAAAAATAAACAGCACCCTCCCAGCCCACCAAGTAGTTCAATTCCTTCAGAAACAAATCCTCTTTCTGTTTTCTGGATTTGGTTTCACTGGTGTTTACCTCGATCTCTAAATTTTCTTTTATAACACATTTTCTTGATCCATAAAATGTATGCATTGTCTGATTTTTTTTTAATGATAGGATAGGAATTGGCTCACATCTATCACCTGTTACATCTCTAGCCTCCCGTACTGCAGAAGACTTTCTTAAATCTCCATTTTTTATCCATTTTCCATAGACAGCATCTCTTGACCCCTCTGTAAAATAGATTAGTGCTTCCATCAGTCTCTCTACTTCTGTTTATCCCCTTCCACCTCCCTATGTATCTTATATATGTGGTCTATCCTCTTTATATATTTTCCTTGATCCTTCCTGACTTCAAAGAAAATAAAATTTCTCATATCCGAAACCCACACAGTTGGAAGAAGATCCACATAAATGGATCTCATGATCCCCATCCATTCTTCAACAAAGACAATAGAGGGATTTTAATGATTTGAGTTTATTAAACTCGAAGTCAGATAACTGCCACTTTTGCAAGTACTTTTGTATAATGTGGTTGTTACTGGTAAGCACATTTCAATTAGGCAAAAATGTGTGTTTTAACAAACTGATTAAAAACATTATTAAAAATAATATCTCCGAGGGAAACAGTCTTTGATTTAATTTATCCATCTTCACTAATCTGAATATTTGGACAATTATCCTATATATAATCTGTATCTCAAATAGCAGGATGATCATTTGAATTTGAATTTCTAAAGCTTTAAGAGAAATAAAACGGCATCTCTCTTTGGAAAAAAAGAAAGGGAGAGAGAGAGAGAGAGAGAGAGAGAGAGAGAGAGAGACAGAGACAGAGAGAGAAAGAGGAGGGAGGGAGGGAAGAAAAAAGAAAGGAGAGAGGGAGGGAGGGAGGGAAGAAAGATTAAGGGAATCATAAGAGCTACAAATGAATTTTTTATTGTGTGAGTACATTTTCTATTATGTAACACTGGCATTAATAATAAAATAAAAATAAATTATTTTAAACTTGCTCTAGAATATAAAGGAAAAACATTTTCGTATGACTAAAATTCATAGAAATGTCTGTTATATTCATATTAAAATACAACCTACATTATCATCTTTCAGAATGCCTCCAAAGAGGTCATCATCTTATCTACTGTTATTCGTCAATGTACCATTTTGGTTGAATATTGATTTTAACTAATTTTATCAGGTTCCCTAGAAAAATAAATATAAACAAAAAGACATGATAGATTTAAAATAGAAAATCTAAGCTCTTCAGTTTGCCTGCCTATTTTTCAGCTTGTAAACATATTGTGTCTTAATTTCCTTCTAACTTTTTGTTATCTCATTGAAAAAACTTGTTATGAACATAGGTATTTCTGTTTCTGGTAGGTGAATAGTGAGGGTAGGCTTTCTAAGTGTGCTGGACATCTCTTAAACCATGCACTTTGGCTGTATATGATATATGGCCCAGGATAAGTAGTTCTTTCATGAAAGATAGCAGGGCTTTTGCCTGGTGACTGCTGGTCTGTATCCCGAGGAGGCCGCCCTTCTCATGTATGCCAGGTATGAACTGTGAGGGGTGCAAGCAGATGACTTGTCTGAAACATAATCAGAACTAGGGCTAGAACTTTGTTTTTGAAGATTAGAGGCCAAAACTATTGCTCCCTAAGGTTCTAAACCAAAGATGAATAGCAAAACCCACAATCTATAATGAATATGTGTCTTGCTTTCTGAGGATAAAGTTGATTGAATTTTAGTAACACTGCACTGAAGAGAATTATTAAATTGACCCTGAATCAAAATTAATTAAGCAGGTTCCAACAGTTTGTGGTATGTGTTCTTCCTGACTAATCTTCTAAGTAAAACCCTGTCCAATATGATTTTTCAAAACTGTGTATATTGAATTTTAAATGTCTTCATGCACAAGCTTGTTGGTGGGCAAGATGTCCAGTCATACTTGCTGTATACTAGACCAACCCATAAAACTCATTTGTGGGCATTTACAGTTGTATCAATATTCTTGTCACTCTCAGTACCTTGACCATTATAGTTGGAGAGTCTTCCTTTTACTGGAAAAGTCAATTCTAAGGCTGGTTATTGTTTTACTAATATTCTGTTGGTAATATGCCACTTGGTAAAATCTGCTTCATGAGTTCCAGAAGGCAATTGGCTCCCAACAATACAAAGGACCATTGCAAGCATTTTTGGTCAGTTTTGATTGAATACAGATTGCAGGATTGTTTTGCTAAACCACATTATTCTTTCAAATGTTTCTTCAGTAGTTGCATATTACATTCTAATGACAATCATTTGCATTTCAGAGCCCCTTTTGCTCCTGAGGTTTTATGGACGAATTCACTCGGAATTCCTCTGCCTTCACTGTGCTTCTCTTGGGTTGGAGAGGAGACCCATGGCTGCTGGACTTTCACATGGCTTCTTTCACCTAGGAAGAAACCCGTGAAAACCATCCAGTTTAGGCTCTATCGAGGGTGATATGCAAAGCAGAATGCTAACATATTCCATACTCACAGAAAAAAGAAAAAAAGAAAAAAGGAAGGCTATGCTATGAGCTTTATTTCATCACCATTGCTAAAAAACGTTTTGCATGTGAGCGTTATGGCTCTTAGACTTCTTATATAACATAAAAGGTAACCTGAAGGTTAGGCAGTTCAGTTGGATGTTTGGGCCTAACCAGCTCCCAGTTTTTCTTTCATTGTCTGCCGCCTCCGCCCCCACATGCTTCTTTCTCACTCACTACTGGTGGTCCATGGAGTCTGCTGCAGATGTTTCTCCCACACAGTGGAAACATTCCCTAATACGTCTGTGCACTTCCAGGCTCTGCTCATATGGGAAAAGGAAAAATTGGAGAGAAATAATGAATTTCTCGATTGGTCTTATTTCCTTTTGTGCCTTTCAAAAATGCTGAAACAGAGAAATAACTTGAGACCTATTCACCTTTCCCACACTGCTAGCTATGGAAAGTGGTGTATAAAGTGATTATTTCACTTTTAGAAGTAAATAAATAAATAATGTCATGCCATCTTCCAGAAGTCTCAAGATGGCTATTCTATGTTAGAAAACAATATTGTTTAAATTTTAGTTTTTAAAATAGGAGTTATAAATTCTTCATATTTGGAAAATTACAGTATCTGTGGTTTAATCTACATAGAGCATATAGATTGCATCCTGTAATTTTCAAATATTTTTTATAAAGAGATACTCTTCCCTGTTTGCAGAGTGGAATATAGGACCAGCATGCTGAAAATGCAGGACTCAAAGATAGAAGAAGAAAACAACTGCTCTCATTGTCCCTACTCCCCCTCCATTCTCTCTGCACAGCTAACTATTTATTTGCCCTTGAATGGGCATCTTGGCAGCACCCATAATTTACCTCAGTACTCTTAGATAATATAACTCCTTTAGTCACCTTAGTCATCAAAATATTTCCAATTCAAACATTAACATGCCAAAGTCTATGTTTAAAAAACAATTCCAAACTTCATTAGAGTTTCCCCGTCTCTGCTCCCTCCTCCCATTTAGCCCACTACAATTGAAAAGCGTGCAGTGAATGTGTGAGTTGTGTAAAAGGGATGTTGGAGGTTCAGTTTTGACTTTACTCTGTCACATCTCCACTCTCTCCTGAACTCCAGAACTTAGTCATGGTTGAAGGAGAGGAGTCAGGAAAGCGCTTTCCTGGCCACCACTGATTTCATACTGTTTCCCATATGCCCTGGAGGTGTTTGAGGCAAACTACCCACTAAAGACTCTCTGGTAAATTCCTGAGAAAGATGATGCCTCCCCAGCTGCTGTGTCTGGCTCCACCTTCACACCAGCACTAAGCTGTACATCCCCAGCATCTCTCAACTGCCATCTTGTCTCTGCAGGTGTCTTACGTTGGCTGTCACACTCACTGCCTCCTTCTAGTGCATGGGAAAACTTGCAAATGAGACTGGCTGCTACAAACACAGTTACTCCCCAAATTCAGCCACTGGACACTTGGTCAGACAGGTATGGGTCAAACAGAAGCCCACTGAGGCCATAAACTTTAGAGGATGACTACTAAGCTCTTTATTGAACTTTTTGAAGCTCCACTTACCAAGTTTGAGGAGCAAGGGCGGTACTGACACCAATTTTTCTCTCGTGGAAGGAACAGCAAGTGGAATCTTCACATCACCAAGCTCTCGCCAGGAATTCTCTCTTCCATCCTCATTTTCTAAATTCATAAATCTTCTACTTTTGTGTGAGGGAGCAAGTGTCTTAGCACTAAGTTCAGACAATATAGGTCCTTCCTGGTTTTCTATAATCTCACTTGGGAATTTAGGATTAGTTGGTAATTATTGCTGTGGGATTTAGCTAAAACTGAGACTAAAAGAATGTCAGTCTCAAAAAAAAAAAAAAAAAGAAAGAACGTCAGTCTCTTTTTTTTTTTTTTGGTGGCGGTGGTGGAGGGTATATGTGGTCTTAAATAACTAAACAGTTCATTAATTCATTCACATAACAAATATTTATTGAGAACTTTCTATGTGCCAGTTGTTATTTGAATTACTGGGGAAACAGCACTATAAAAAAATCAAATTCCGGCTCTCATGGACACTTGGTAGAGAAAACAAAATAAACAAGAAAAATAAGCAAAACTGAAGCATGTTATATAAGTAATAAGGAGACAAATATAGAATATTCTTTGGGGCTGTATGTGTGTGTGTGTGTGTGTGAAATTTTAGTGAAATAAGACAACATTGAGAAGGTGGCATTTGATTAAAGACCAGGTGAGATGGTAGAGCAAATCATATAAAATGCATTAGTTTGCTAGGGTTACTATAATAATGTGCCACAAACTGGTTGGCTTAAACAGAAATTTATTGTTTCAGGGTTCTGGCGGCTAGAGGTCCAAGATGAAGTTGTCAGCAAGGTCTGTTCCTTCTGAAGCTGTAAGACAGAATATGTTTCATGCCTCTCTCCGAGCTTCTGGTAGTTTGCTGACAATCTTTGTTGTTCTTTGGTGGATACATCACTTCAATTTCTGCCTTCATTTTAACATTACATTCTCCCTGTGTGTGTATTTGCCCAAACTTCCATATTTTATAAGGACACCAGTCATATTGAGTTAAGGTCCATGCTACTCTCATATAACCTCATCTTAACTAATTACATCTGTAACAACCCTATTTCCAAATAAGGGCACATTTTTAGGTGGGAGAAGGGGTTAAGACTTGAACATATGAATTTGGGGGGACACAATTCAACCCTTAATGCAAACATCTGGACAAAGACATTCCAGGCAGATGAAACAGTGAGTATAAATTTCTGAGGCAGGTTCAGGGAAATCTGAAAGATGAGGAGTCCAACGTGGCTGGAGAGAAGTGGATGAGGGCTGAGGGCTGTAGGAGACGGATTCAGAGAAGTAATATGAACAAGCAAGACAAGGTAAGACCTTAAATATCATAGTGCATGTGTTAGTTTTTACTCTGAGTGAAATAAGTAGCCATAGGAGGGTTTTAAGAAGAAGAATACTATTATATCATATATCCCCTAAGAGAGAATAGATTCCGATTGATTTTGACTTATTTTAGAATCTATTTTTTTGATTTCAAAGACCTATGAAAATAAGTTGCCATTCTATAAAATTTTCAAAGCCTCCATTCCATTACAGAACTGGAAGGCAACTCAACTTGGTGTTGCAATCACTGCTGGCTGAATTTGTCAGCCAATAGAATGTTAAGGGGCAATCTCTCTACTATCAGCAGCATCTGCAGACTTCCCCACCACATGGGGGATCTCCTGAGGACACAGAGTTGTGGCTATGAATTTCAATCATCAACATACCCAAATAAAGCTAACTTTGATATTTGCCTCTCATATGTTCCAGTAAGAGAAGTAAAGACAGGAAAATCTATTTCTTGTTGCATTTTTTAAGCTGATAGATTGTATTTCTAAAGAAATGCTACAATAGTTCCTTAAATAAATGTTGTTTACCATTCACATTTCATAATACATTTAAAACCTGAATGCTTTTCTGATACAGTAAGCAATTTCCTTTTGTGTTCTGGGACTTTCACTGCTGGTCTACAGGGCTGACCACACTCACATATATCTAATGACCTGAATTTCCTGACTTGTTTGTGTAGATTTCCAAGGGCTATATACGTAGTGAACAGCTGTTTGTTTGTTTCTCACTTGAGAGGAAATATTCACTAAGGAACTACCTGAGATTTTTCACTCCAAAAGAGTGAAAAGAAGGCCAAGGAAATAATTTATCAACTAGTAAATCAGAAGTTAAGGTAGACCACATTTCATGTAAAACTGTTTTAACTTAATTGTAATAGAAAAGATAAGGAAGGGAGAAGAAATGGAAAGACGTGAATAAAACACAGAGAGCAAAGAAAACACACATAGGTGTTAGAAAGGGAAGACTGTCTGTAAAGTAAGAATTACAATTTATAAATTGTTCTACGATTCTTAAATGGATGAGGGTGAATTTTAGTTTTTGTACTATACCATAATAGTTCCCTTGTCTTCGAAGTTTGTCCCCATTGGCTTGATTCCAATAAGCATATGCTGAAATAAAACCTCATTAACTCATTATTGATCTAAGTCCAAATTTGATCATAGTTTTAAAAGAAATGTAGCTATATTCTTTAAAATATGGAAGTAATTTGGATAAGCTGGTCATTGGAAGGTCAGAGTTACAGGGACCGTAGACATGGTCAGGATCAGTGCTCACATTTTTTTCGATGCAGAACCTGAAACATCCAATGATCACACTGGGTTTTGAGGCTTGTGTTCTTACTAAATCAAAATTCCAATGTTCCTACTGGGAATTTGCATTTTTAAAAAGATCCACGGATAATCCTAACGCATAAAGACAAAGCCTACTTCTTCCTGTTTTCTGTAATATAAATATGCAAGTTAGATTTTTGGATCTGTTGCTGCTAAAACAAAGGAAGAAGACACTCAAGGATTAAAAGATTGAATTTATGATTGATGGATACTGGGATTTCTGGAATAGTTGGAATTTTGACTAGAGAGATATTAGAGTCGTGAAATTCCAAAAAGAAGACAACCCACACGAGAAAAGTATCAATGCTTGCTCATTTGTTTCTTTTGCTAATAACTTTTCTGAGTCTTTGGGGAGGGAAGAGTTTAATTTGTTATGCTATTGAGAAGAAAGGGTGGCAGACTAGAGTGTGATTTAAAAAGATACTATAAGACTAGATAGAACATTTTCTGTTAAATTTTCTTCCACTGAGGCAGGCTTAAAATGGAGCTCAGCCTGCTCTTATAGTGCTGACGAAAGTCATGGCATCAAAAATGTTTTAAGATTCTGAAAGCCAAACAAGCCTCTGTATTTGGAATCTTTCCTTGGGATTCTGGAAGCTGCAAATATACAAAAAGTAAAGAAAGAAAGGAGGGGGGATAAAAAAGGGAGCTCATTTTCTAACTACCATCGCTCTCCATGATAAATCACATTTCTGTCCACCATAATGTATGCCTTACTTTAAAGAGTTCTATTCAATAGTTGTATTTCAGATTCCACACTGAGTGACTGAATTGTCTACCACCAGTAAAGTAAAATTTGAGCACTTCTCTAAACAATAATGTAAGCTAGTTATATTAAATTTAACAAGGGTTCATCTAGTTTGATGATTAACTGAATTTCAGATACACAATTATAGATCCACACATTGCTAAATATCATGGCCCTGAGATGATTAAGTTTAACAAAAATAATTAGAAAGAACATGGTAAAGGGAAAGTAAGTGATATAAGAAAAAGAGCTAAAGAAATAGGCAATTCCAACAAATCAAATCAAACACAGGACTGGACTTATTTTAGACATATGGCAATTCTATAAATAAACCTAGAGCCTTATCAGTCTTAGGAAGATTAGACGTTCTGTACCCATTCACCCAGTGAATGAATCCATCCTATAACTAAAGTACCTCCTCTGAGCTTTATTTTGTACGTTGGAGCATCAAATTGAATAGGAATTACTCTGAACTTAAACTCTCGAGCCTATATATTTTAAAAGATTTGCCTTGGATAACTGATACCATGGAATGGAGAAATATCAAGGACTTTGATGTTGAACTTCAGAGGTTTAAATTTTTCTTTTGGACACCAATTATGCATTACATGCCTGAGCAAGTTTTTTAACCTCTTCAGCCTCAGAGTTTTCTTCTGCAAAATGGTACTAATAGCACTTAGTTTCCAGGATTTTAGAGACTAAATCAAATAATGCTAGTTGAGTAGTACTCAATAAACAAAGATACCTTCCCTCTCTCTATCCCTATGGGAGATTAGTAAACCTGAGGATCTTTACAATTATCTGCAAAGTCAGTTTGCATCTCTTTATTAGAAGTGTTGAGTAATTCATGATTCCTATATTTAGTGCTTTTCCTCTTGAGAGAATGAGAGTTAAAGTGCTTCCAGTCAAGAGTATGCATAAATTACATGGCATCACTCAAGATCAATTTACAACATTAATAATAGTTATATGATCTGTCATCAGGTATTAGTCCTTGGCAAGAGAAAACTGGACTGGAAAATTAGCAAGGTTGAAGGTGAAGAGCAAAATGCCCCAGTTAACACACACTGGGAACACTACTTATCTGGGAATCACCTCCACTTTGAAAGGCCTGGAAATCTGTAGCTTGAAAATGTCTGCATTTCTAAAAGAAAATCATTTATAATCAGCAAGGATATCTGAGAGGAAAAAAAGAGAATGAGTAAATTTGAGTTTACTTCAAACTGAACTTTACCATAAAAGCATCTTTTATCATTTTTGAATTCTTTATTTCCACTATTGACCTCATTTTGAGGCCACTCCTATAAATTCACATATACTCAAGCATACGTAAATATTTATACATGACTCATGGGGAAACCATTAAATTATTCTGACATACTAAAAACCTACGTTAGAGATCTGTGAAACCTTCTTCTCTTTGTCATTGCTGAAGGGTGTAACCTATAGACTGAAGAGTCCTTAGGATGTAGAATATGGATATTCAGAAATTTTAGGCTAAAAACTTAGCAATTTCAAGCCAGCAGAGGGCCCCCAGCTTTAACACGATTCTAGTATGTGCAAAGTCCAGCAAGAACGGTTGGTAGGAACAAAAGTAGGATTTAATATTTGTTATGGGTTTAAGTATTTGCTCTACTCTGTGTTAAATTAAGAAGTATAAACAGATGAATGAAGCCACGCCAAGTCCTACCTCTGACGCCTGAGAGATAATTTGTTAATTTGTCTGTTATGTAAAATTTAATCTCCCTCTGCTTTTCCAGTTTGAAAAACAAATGTGCTTTAAGCCTGCCGCATGAGTCCACATAGACACCTGCAATGTGATTCTTTTAATGTTCCATATTTCTCTCCATTCAAAGCTTAAATAACATGTATTTTCAAATGAAGTTAACCAATTGATTGGTGTCTTTAACCTGTCAATGAATATTGGCAAAGCTCAATGAAGGGCAGTATTAATTGATTTAGTGCTTATAACTCTGATTACTTAAACTGTAACTTTCCATTTAAGAAATATTGGAAGAAGGGAAGAAAAAAAATTGAACTGTTTTCAATCTTTCCCCCTTTGAGCCTTACCCTGCTTATCTTTGTCAGTTCCCTTGTTTTGAAACACTTGGCAGATTTTTACAATCCCAATGAATAATGTACACGCACTGGCTGAGGCAATTTTATTTAGAGAGTTTTATTAACATTATCGGGATACTTTAAAATAACACTGAATTACTGCATGCCCCCAAACCTGCAAATTGACCAAACATATTAGAAATATGTAACACAAATTAATCTGTTGAATAAACTAATTCTGACAAATCCTATTCATTTTCATTTCAGTGATGTCTTTTTCTGTAATGTTGCTCCTTAGTTTATGGGGTTTTCTAAAGTAAATGTAATCTAAGGCAGACAACTAATGCTACACATTTTTTATGATGACAAATATGTATGTAAGTACAATTTTAGTAGAATGGTTTCATATAGCAAAGATGTCAGAAAGGGTGCATTTTTATCTCCCTATTTGTTTAATCTGTGCACAGAATGTATCATATGAAAAACTGGGGTGGACTCAGAGAGGAAGGAGAAGTAAAAATTGATGGAAGAAATAGCAATAACTTAAGATATGCAGATAACACCATCTTGTTTGCAGAAAGTAATAATGATCTGAAATGACTTCTGATGAAAGTGAAAGAAGAAAGTGCCAAAGCAGGACTGCATTTGAACAGTGAGAAGACAAAAATCATTACTAGAGAAGAAATATACAACTTTAACATAGACAATGAAGACGTTGAAATTGTTAAAGATTTTACTTACTTTGATTCAGTTATCACTTTAAATGGAAACTGAAGCCAAGAAATCAAGAGAAGGCTGAGACTCAGCAGGGCAGCAATGGAAGAATCAGGAAAGATAATCAAGAGAGCGAAGATGTGTCATTAGAGACCAAGGCTCAGATCATCCACACCCTCTTATTCCCAATTACTATGTAGAGATGTGAAAGTTAGACAGTGAAGAAGACTGATAAGAAAAAAAAAAAGTGTTCTTTTGAAATATGGTGTCAGAGGGGAGCTCGATAGATACCTTGGACCAACAGAAACATGAACAAGTGATTCCTAGAGCAAATTAAGCCAGAAACATCACTGGAGGCAAAATTGACAAAACTGAATTTGTCCTACTTCAGGCACATTATGAGAAGTCAGGGCTCTTTAGAAAAGACAGTAATGCTGGGAAAAAACAGAAGGCAGCAGGAAAAGAGGAAGTCCAAATAGGAGACGGATTGACTTCATAAAAGTAGCCCTAGGATTGAGTCTCCAGGCGCTGAGCAGGGCTGTTGAGGACGGGACATTATACACATCATTCATTCACAGAGTCACAAGGAGTCGGAGCAGACTCAATGGCACAGAACACAATCACAACTTTAGCAAAAAGAAAAGGAAAAGTCAAGTAAATGCAAATGAATTCTTCATTCGTTTTACTGTCTTTAAGTGTTCTCCTTTCCTTTTTCCATTTTCTTAGATGCTACCAGTGGATATATTAAAAACATCATTATATTTGAAAAAATTTGTTTTCAACCCTAGCAATAAAGGAAAGTAACTGCAACTGACTTTTATTTTAATTGAAAATAAATGTGGAAAGCGATCAAGAGTAAATAAGCATATTTACCTTTCATTACATAAATGGTTTATATAATTACTATATAAGATAATCATTTTTTATAGTCAGTAGTAATATATTGTGGTTGTAGACAACTGACTAAAACAAGGGAATTGTGTACAAACTTATTTCCAAAGGCCAGAGGCAAGTTGTTTCATGCTTCTTACTCCCCAGAAAGCAATGCAGATGGAAAAAAAAATCTGAAGAAATAAAACACAAAAAGGAAAAACAATTAAAATTGAATCAATCCTTTCATTCAACTAAGTTAACAATGTGGAGAAAATAAACATAAATGTTTTAGGCAGTTAAATAATTCAAATTGAATGTAGCAGTTCATAGAATTTAGCCAACCCAGCTTCAAAAACATTATGTGAGCACAAGAGTGGGAGTAAAAAGCTTTGTTTCTATGGCTTGTTTTTTTTTTTTTTTTTAATCTCACAAATCTGGGTCATTTATAGGGATGAGGCTAAGTAAGGTAGATATTGAATGAAATAGAAATTTCTTCTGCATTGGGGCATACTGCATGTTGTATGTATTGTATTAAATGATCTTATTATTTATATAGTTTAAGAAACTTTTGGAAAAGAAGAAATAAAAAGCTTATTAAGGAATAATTCCTCTTTTAGGCAATGTGATCTACTACATGAATTAAATTCTTAACACTACTGCTGACTTACTTTCTCAGTCTTTTGATCTTACAAAAATATAACAGCCAAATTCTCCTTAAAATTGCAGCTATAACTAAGTCATAATCAGCAGCCATAAGAGTTTATTGAGTTTCCTCTTTTAAGTAATACCACATATTCCCAATAAATCACTCCAAATTAAACAAATAAAACTCTTGATTTCTAAGGATCCTAATAGGAATGACTATACAGTCATCCTTAGTAAGAATTAATGGTTGCAGAATTTTTCACTATGCATAATCAAAATGCCATAATGCTACAATACACGTCCGTCTACTTCTCTTGAGGTAAAATCTGGGCCCTAGTCATAGTCTTCAGACTGTCAGGTCTCTGCTAAGCTAACTCTTCTCCTTACTATTACCTACGCACCAAAATAAGCTATAGGATTGCTTACATGATCTCCATTTTAGGTGCTATTAGTATGATGATGAAAAACAGTGATGCCCAAACAGCTGGGTTTACTAGGATAGCTATGTAAGAGTTTCTCCACTAAGGGTTTTTTATTGTGCTAACTTCCTCTCCAAACTATTAAAATATGACCAGTTGCCTCTCCCCTGAAAGAAGACCACTATGGATGGTCTTCTGAAAGATCCATAAAACTATACAAAGGAGCACGTTTAAGTAATAGAGGGAGGCATGGGGAACATTCTGGGGTAATGGACTGAAGTAAAGTCAAGGCCATTAACTGAGGCCAGCCATTAATTCACCATTAATTCACAGAAAATACCGTGAACTGTGGTAATGTTTCTATTAAAGACTGAACATGGAAAACAACATTAAAAAAATAATAAACCCTCCTAAACATTGATATTTAGATTTTATCGGTAAGTTATTCAGTTTCACATGAACCTTCTGGTTCTTTGCAGAGAACGAGTATTCTTTACATTAGCCAATCTGATAGTTTTCTTTAAATCCATGCAGCCCTTTCAGCCTATGACATCCACAATATGAAAAAAAAAAAAGAACCCAAATAAAATCAACATTATATTGAAGCAGAAGTCAAGAATAATATTAACATTTTGGAGTTACTACAGAAATCAAATATAATATATTTAAAGTCTGGTTTTGATTTTGTTTCTTTTGACTGTAATTCAAGAAAAGTGACCTCATGGGATTTCTCATGATGGTGCCAGGTAAAATAATACTAGGATTGGGGAGTATTTGTGAAAGGCCTTAGATTGTGCAGTGAATTACACTTGCTATGAAGATGGGTTAATGTTGACAGAGGGGTAGCTTAGAAGACAATTTTCAAACGGGACAGAGATGATAAATCTATAATATCAGGATAGTTTAATTTGGATCCATAATACTCATTGTGCAACTAATGAGATCTTGCGCTGTGTAAGATACTAGGATCTGAAATTTGGCAAAAAGTTTTTAATTGGTTTTGAATCTAGTGCCTAGGTTTACAGGGATTATTTCCATGAGTGAAGTTTAGGGAGAATGATTCCAGTGAAACCTCTAATAGCGTATGTAAAATTTTGTGAATATGCCATAATTCTTCTCTTTTTCACTCCTCACCCCCTAGATGATCCACACATTCATTTGGGATCCCAGAAATATTAAGAATTTATGACTTAACGAAACGAGTGAAAAAGATTAGAATTGTTGTTGATGCATTTGTTGTTAATCCACCGTTTCACAATCAAGTGCTACTTCCTTTAAGGTCCATCCTTAACTAAAACACAAAGATCTTGTCTTTTCCAATTTTCTAAAATGCTTTTAGCTTCTTACTAAAAAAATTGCAATGTTGTACCCTTTGCAGTTTTATTTGGTTTCTCTGTTTATTTTTTTCTAGGTCCATATGTATTATTCCTCCAAATAGATGGGGGGAAGAAGCTGATGCATAGAGGTCAAATTCAGATTTAAATTACTGCACAGTGAGACCTTTGCTTCAGCTAGGCATTGTCCTAGGTACCTTTACAAGATTATGATGTTTAATTCTTATCAGAAACCATGGAAGATTGGTAACCAGTTTGCTGATAAAGCAAGGGGAACTCAGAATTTATGTGGTTTACCAAGAAATCACAAACTACAAAATAACAGAGCCTGAGATGAAGTTTTTCATTAACATAGTGTACCCCAGAAAATCTAACCGCACATCCTTGAAAGTCAGTTCAATGAATATGAACATCAATAGTGAATTCATTTCCTCTTTTTTAGTCATCACCTGCACTTTCCTAGTGATTTTTTGAGTCAGAAAATGCTAGGTTTCTGAGACCTTTTCAAAATCAATATTTTAAGTAAATGGAGTTTTTTTATATATATAATGAAATCCAGATTGGCACAGGGGCATAGAAATTATACAAAATGAATATGTCCTTCTAAAAATGTGTGTAACTCTGAAATAGTAACCCTGTTCCATTAGAAAATAAGCAGGGAAAACAGATCTGCTTGTATAATTTTGAATATGTCTGTGTGTGTGTGTGTGTGTGTGTGTGTGTGTGTGTGTGTGTTTGATCTAATTATACATTTAATACATAATTTTAAACTACAAAATTATTCAAATGGGCTCAATATAACCACTTGATTATTGTAGTCATTCCACTTTATATTTTCTCTGGTCCAAACTTTCTCTTGATTTCATATTAAGCTGTTTATTTAAGTCTTTCATAGTTGATTAGATTACATGTATCACTTTAGAACATTCATTAAAACATTTCTCAATCAATTATTTGTTAAATGAAGATAGGAGAATTACTACTTAGGCTTTTATAAGAATAAAATGGCAACCATAGTGCGTTTTTGCAATATTCTTCCCTAATCTACAGATATGTTTCAAGAGATGTAAAAACTCAATGAATACTTATTTTATCCTAAGTGTATCCCATGATTTTAACAGCTGGATTCAAAATATGAAACAGAGGAAGTTCACTCTTGGTGTCAAGCCCTCCTTGTGCTAACACATCATTAGGGGCCCTGGTCTTCAGGCTATTTCCTTGACTTCCCAGGGCCCTTGACTCTGATACCTGAACTTTGTCCCATGCAGATGCTCTCCATGTTTCCTTCACCCCTTTCTAAAAAGTTCATCAATTGGCAGGTGGCTAATCTGAGCCACTAATCCATAATAAAGCACCAGGGGGAACTGATGTGTTATTCTGCTGGTTATGTTTGTGTTTTAAGGTTAAAAATAGCTCTACATATGAGCCTATCAGCCATTTAATCTTCAAGGGAGAAAATTGTATAAGAAGTATTTGTGTGCATGTGGCATCTCCTCAAACTGCTACCCCTTTAATTACAAATCTAGTGGATTGTTCTTATACCTATGTATATACCTGTGTCTCTTGGTTTAAATCCACCTACTATATTTATTAATAAATAACCCAATGAACAAAGAAAATCAAATATCACCTTGAGCAGTGGACAGTTTTCATGAGAACTAGCTAGCAACACCCCACACTTCTCAACCCCACACTTCTCAAATCATTTAGCCATTAGATAAACTTACAAACAAAATGAAAGCTTTAACATACTTAAAAAATTACCCACAAGAGAAATAAAATCTCTGAAATAGTTCAAATTTGTTTTGATTCCCAAACATGTATTTATTGTTACAAATATTGATATGGAAAACACTCATTAAGATATATCTCATTTAATTTTATGTCTATTCATAGTGATAAAATAATTATGTACACTAAATCACTAAAAATTGAACAAACAAGTTAAAAAAACTAAGTCATTTTTTAAATAATAGGTAAGGTTTCTTGCAAATTTTACCTTGCAAAGGGAGAAACTGGAAATATTTTAAATATGAAATGTATTTTTTGAAGACTTGAGAGTTTATCACTTTCAAGTAATTATAAAACATATTACCACTTACTCCCTTGTGTAAATTCTCCTGAAATGAATCTCCCTTTTTATATCCCTAACAAATCACACTTTGTCTATAAATGGAAGAGTATATTTTTAACTAAAAATTATTTTTGTGACATTGGTAAGGTTCACAAAATGCCAGTTAACTGCCAATTAACACAATTATCACAACCAGAACAGCAGCAATTTATTTTAATGAAAACACATCAAACACAGAGTTTTGAGAAATTATTTGGAGAAAAATAAAACCAATTCTTTGTTAAATATATATTTTTAACATATATTTTGGTTTTTTTGGACATAAGAACTTAAACAGAGATCAAAATTGAATTGCTACAAAATACCTCTATTTCCTATCAGTGCAAAACAACAAATAAACACAAACAGAGCTAGAGTAGAAATTGGAGCCAAATGTCCTAAAAGTCCTGAAATGAAAACATTAGAAAGATATTAGGTACTGATAGATATTTTCCCCTAGAATTTTGCAAGAACACAATTTGACAAATTCCAACTCAAAAGATATTGAGAATTATTGATCTTACTTCCAGTATACTTATATATGACCAAAATACTTAGTCATATGCAGACAAACAAACAAAAGGCTTAAGAGAAATAATTTCCAGACATGGCACCTATTACTTGGAAGTCTTTGATTCTCTCTTCTGTGTTTATTTCTATACCCTAGTCAAGAGCAGATACAATCACAGCTATGTTTAATATGTGGTCTTAAAAAGATTTATTACTATTTAGACTTTAAATAAAAACATTATTTTTACATTAGTTTGAAATATTTATATTAAAATTATTCACAAAGGAAAAACAATATAAAAAGAAAGTTCATGTGAATACCCATGTGATAACAATGCCTTAGTTGAAGAGAATGTGCATTTTTCTTAATCATTAAGTATCTTCTGATACTTTTTTAAACAAGAGACTATACTAAATATACCACAATTATGTTTTTTTAAAGAAAATAAACACCAAATAAACATTAGAACAAAGTTTTTAAGTAATTTAGCTGAACTCCGAAACCTGAAAAATCAGATATTCACTATTTTACTACTCATTGGAGGCAAAGGACCCTCATAATTTTACTGAAAAATAAGTACTCGATTAATTTAGAAAACACTTCAGAAACTTTATTGCAACCACTTCTTCAGTTCCCCAGACATGATTACCTTATTATGTACAATAATTTATTTATGAGTCTAAACTATGCAAAAGTATGTGTATCCTTTTCAACAATACTCCTATAGAATATATTATTGTTCAAACATATCACATTTAAGCTATCACAATAATGTTTGAAAAGAATAAATAATAATAATAAGATTTGAGACCACCAAGAGATCTCTGAAACCTATCTACAATCCAGAGAATGTACTTGAAGACAGTTGGCATGAATTAGCTACTGTGCATGCGAACCCATCTGGTGGAAATTGTATAGAACATAATTAGCATAAAATGAAAATAGATACTACATTTCACAAAAACATCTGTGGATTTTTCATCTTTGAATTCAAAGTTATGAATAAAGTGTCTTTATAGATATACAACCTTACAATGGTACATCTTAGATTTATATCAATTTTCTGGAAGATTTCTAGATATTGTAATACACACACTCTCGATATTCAGACTTCCTTCTTAGTTTTTTTCCAGATTATTATTATTTTTCCTTTTTAGTTTAAAGTTTGTATGAAGGACAGGTATAAAGAATGTCCAACTTACCACAATTAACAAATAGAAGAAAATTAAGGAGACAATCAACGTTGATGAGATATGATGTATAACCATAGGATGATCAGAATATTGCCTCGTCAAAACTAAAGCCTGACTATGAGGAGTACAGCATAAGGAATAGAGTCAGTGGAACTGTAACAGCTATATACAGTGTCAAAGGGGTAGTAGATTGGGGGAGGGGATTATAACTTTGTGAGGAGTATATATGTCTAACTATTACATTGTTTTGTACACTTGAAACTAATAATAAAAATAAATTAAAAAACAAAACAAACGAAAAATCTAAAGGCTGACTTTATATCTTTCTAATTGTCCAAGTTCTTAATGACATAGAGGAGTAAGACTTTTTAGAACTTTTTTTTCCCCCTTTTTTCTTTTTTCTTTTTTTTTAGCTACAGGAGAGAAAACAATATGGAGTCATGGAGAGAAAATTGTAATGAGGTCAAATTCATAAAGAACCAAATATCATTTTTCAGAATGAATATTAGTGTTACTGTTGACCATTCTGTTGGGAAAAATATCTTAGGAAAGTGTAAATTATGGAAAAAATGTTTTTACACTCAGAATCTTCCTCTTGCATTTACCATGGAACCTCACATTCTTTACTTTTCATGGATGTGACAGCAATTAAAAATTTTAAGGAAAGCCTGTTATAGTTTTTATAAAGTTAGGGTTAAGACAAGTGTAGAAAATATAAGAAGACACTGAATGAACATTACCTAGTTTGACTCTGTGCTGAGACACTTTTATGTATTAAAATTAATGATGGGCAAATGATAGAAAATAACCAAACACTTGCCCCAAAAACTATCACTGCACTTTTTTTTGAAGTGTAAGAGAATGCAGTAAATTTTTAAATTTAGTAGTTAAATTTCTTTTTCTTTCTTTCTTTTTTTTTTAACTTTCATATTTCTGCAAATAAGTTCTGGCTACAACTAGAAATAAAATATCATTTGATTTTCCTGAGTATGCCTAACCTTGGCACAAAATTTGGTATGTTTTGAAACTGAAGAGTTTTGAATAAAATGGTGCTGGATTAATTCTGGTCCTTAAGTGTTCTAACAGAACTCTTTGTAATAATGAAAAACCTGATATTTAATCTGAAATTAAAGGTACAAAAACTTTCTAATACCCTTTTATTTTTGACTACTGAAGTTTAGAGCATTTACATTATAAAATCAGAGCTTGTGTTTCAACTAAACTTATCAAGAAAACCATTCAGTCCTAATCTACCAAAATGCCATTTTTATGGTCAATGAATGGCAGTCCCTGTCAAATAACACCATCACAACAGCATATTGATTTTCAGTGTATCCTTCATAGCAAAAGCTGGCTCCTGGAGTATCTCTGACATAAATCAAGAGCTTAGGTCATCTCACATGGATAGCAATTTTTAACATTTGATATACAAAAATTTTTATCTGGAAGAGCATCTGTTTACAAATGCAGAATTTCATTCAATACTGCTAATCCAGGATTTTTAGTGTGCTGTTAAAAAGATCCTGTGTACTTGCCTGCTATCTAGGAAACAAAACAAGTCTCTTAAAAAATGTGCTCATTTCTAGGAAAAAAAATACGATGTTTACAGAAATAATAGTGATGTCTGGTTTTAAAAACAGGACAGTATATCTTGGAAAGATATGTTTTGAAAAGATCCCTTAGTATTGTTTTTGCTTGTGTCAAAGGGATGATTAGAGCCCCAGTAAATGGGAACCTCCCGGAGTAGGCTAAATAGAACGCCAACAGCCCACATATGGCTTGCATATTGAAGGATTTCTCTCAATGTTCTGCCAGAGATGGAACTGCCCAAATGGTTTCTCGCGTAAGTCCTAAGTCATAAACTGCATCCTACTAGGCCAGCTACGCCAGAACTGGACCCAAGGGTATACAGTCTTGGCTGATGGGAAACAATGACTGCTTCCTAAGGAAGCCACAGCTGCTTTCCTGAGAGACACCACAGATGCCTGAATTTTCCCTTACTTTCCATTTTTGACTACCTGTTCTGGCAACAGTTCCAACAAAGGGTGGGGGCAGGCAGCAGGCACCCAGCTGTTTTCAATAAGCCTTGGCAATGTAGGTACTGATTACATAAACACTACAAACATTCGAAGAGCATATTTTCTAGCTTTTAAGCTATAAAAAAGGTGTGAGCCTGTACCAACACCCTGTATCTCTGCTCCAAGTAATGATAATGATGATGATGATAATAATAATGGCTTTAATATGAAAGCAAAAATTATTAAAGAAAACATAACATAATGTATTGCTGGGAAAGAACTCAAATTATACAGAGATAATTGAAAAAATGAAATTTCCACATTTCAGGGGTAAGATACATATATTTTTTATCTTCATGAAACAATGAGATCAAAATGTTCTTTGAAAGAGTCCAGTTTATTTTTTTGTCTTATTTTCTGTCTTATTTTTTCCACAGCCCAGGCAAAAAACAATCAGATGTTGCATTATCCATTTGCATTATAGTAAATTTTCCTTTTCACTCACATATATTTTAAAATACAATTTTAACTCTTAATATATATAAAATATCCAAGAAAATATACCCATGAAATATTATATGAGGTTCTCTATTTATATTAACATCAGGCCCAGAAACTTAAAGAAGATGTTGATTTACATTCTAATTAAGATGAATTTTCTCTGCTTAAAAATATATATACATATATATCTGCTTGTTGGATCTGCTATTTGAAAACTGATTTAAATGACTCACTTATGCTTATAGGTCATAAATGCAGGTTTATTATTTTTAATATTTTCTTTATTTGACATATTAGTTCAAGAATCTATACAAACATTGGAAGAACTGAATCAGAACTTCAGTAATCTGAAATTTTTAGGTGACTGTTCAATTTCTTGTATAACAAAGTGATTTCTTGTCACCAAGAACAAAACTGCATTTACTTTTTATCTTAAGATTCTCATTTATTTTTACCTCAGTGACTCACAAAAAAGATCTTTGGCTATTCCAATTTTCTTCAATGTATCTACTGTTTTTGCCATAATTTTCTTTAAGACAGTGGTGTATATTGTTTGATATGGGTTTTAAATTGTACTCTTTCAAATAACAAGTCTTACTAAATAAATGCAGCACAGGAAATATTTTTCAAGTTGTTCTGGAAAAATAGTTTTGGTAAAGTGATCAACTAACAATTCAAAAACAGAGCTATTGATGGGAGATATGAATATCACTGGTAAATTAGTGAATAGACAAAGAATGATAAATCACGTACACACTGCAATTAGTTTTGGACATAAAGTGACCTTAGTCAAACCAGAACTCTGGGAAAGAAATAAGTTGATTAAGTTATCCCAATTCAATATAAGTTAGTTTGTGTCAGTAGGTTTCTTAGAATTTAAGTTTCTGTTTCTATAAAATGGGGATAATAGCTTCCTTATTTTTTTTCACAAGATTACGGTGAATATTGACTCAATTTTTTTTAATTGTAAAGAATCTAAACATATAAGATAGACTATTGAAATTCACTATTTTTCTTGCTAAAAGGATTCAATGAACAAAAAGTGAGAACAGTGACAGATAAGGATTCATGAATTATATCTAGAATTTGGAATATCAGAGATTTTAGCAATGCCAATTCTTTCTCATTGATGGTCATATATTAAAATGATGTTTTTAAAGCTATGTGTATATATAATTATTGCTGGAAATAATTCTCCTACAAAATAGGGTAAAATTTTAGTAGGTAAGTACAATTATAGATAGTTGTTTGAAATATTTCTATTTTGTACCTCAACCTGTAAGAACAAGGAGTTCAATGTTCTTGATAAGTTTTTATAATACTAGTATGTTTTCAGGGCCCGAAAATGATTTTTGTTTTAATTCTTTATTTATGACACAAAAAATGGAATAATAATTTCTAATGAACCTCTCTCCCACCCCTATTATCTAACTATTATTTTGATATTTCCCATTACATTAAATTTCCTATTCATATCTCAAATTATGTTAAAATTATTTTTACACAGATGTTATTTCAGGGAGAATCCTGAGCAATATAATGGAAAAATATATTCCTCAAAAGTTCTATAATAAATAAAGGATAATATGTTATAAGTCGTTTTCCTTGAAATACCCTTTGACAAATTTAAAAAAGAAATGTATTAAGCAAAGCTGAGTCAAGACAATTCTGAGTGGAACTGAGCCAACAGCATGATAAATATTTTGACTATGGAATTGACAATATGATGGCAAAGGATGTGGCCAAACTTAAGGGACATTAGTGGAGGAAGAATGGTAAGAAAAATGTCAGCAAGGAATTATATCCATACTTTTTGGTTTATTGTAAACACCCTGATAGACAAGCACAACTCTTGAAAAACAATTAAAATTTTCAGTGTAGATCCGATGTAGGAAAATCTAGTATATTAAAGTCACAACTGACAAAATAATAAATCTTAAAAAACATGTCATTCTAAGTATTCACTATTTATTTAGTGTTAGGTGTGGAGTCCATAAGAAAAAAATAGCATGCCATCTACTTCATAGATGAACATATGCACACAAAAATTACATTAAACCAGTCCATATTAGATTATACTCACTATACAAATATTTGTCACACTCTTGTTTCATGCCAGGCATTTCACTGCTGATAGATCCCAATTGAGAGTAATGTAGTCCCTGAATTCATAGAGCCTAGATCTACAGTTTTCATGAATATATTTATGAAAGGCTGGCATTTTTATATAATTTTATTTCTAAATCTTCAGGGAGAAATATCTTCACAATATTGTGGTTAAATATAAAAGAAAAAAATGTTTTATGAAAATGAGGTTAATCACAGAGTTATGTTAAACTTCCTAGCAACTTAGCTTATTTGTGAAATAAATCCTATCTGTCACAGCTACCTTGTAAGATTCTTACATTACTTGAGTAAGTGATGAATTATCTTCATTTAGCAGGTAGAGTGTTTCCTAAAGTACCCATAACTTAGTGTTTTGAGTTGTAATTTTTCATACAAAAGAAGTGGGTTGGACTCAGAGTTCCATCTTGAGCAAGTTAGTTAATGTTGTTATGCCTCAGTATCTTCACCTGACAAACACTGATCATCTTACAAGATTGTTGGAATAATTATCTGAAATAATGCACGTGAAAACTGATAAGAGTTTCATATATGCAAGTGCTCAGCAAATGTCAGTAGTTTCAGTGTATGCTATCTGTAATTATTGTCCCTATGGCTGTTAAGTCACCTAATACAGCAGCATTTTCTAAACTTTGTTTTGAAAATATATAACACTTCTCTTCCCCCCATTATATTTAACTTTTTAAAAATTTCAATTACTATTTGTGTATTATAAAACATATAAAATGGATTTCTTTTAAAAGTAAGATAGGACAAAATAACTATAGATAGAAATTCTAATATTTACTTCTTTTATTCCAATGGATCCTCTCATCCATCACTTTTGAAAACCACAATCATGAGGATGAAGAAGCCATCAAGATTCCACAGTTTGGTGCCCTGGAATAAACGCTGGCTGAGAGCCCTGAAACCTGGTTCTCATCCTTTCTGTCATGAAATGGTTGAGTCATTTTATTTTCTCAGGTGTCAGTTTTTTTTTTTTTCTGTCCAATGACAGAGGAGAAATAGAAAAATCACTAAGGTCTATTCTCAGTTCTATTATCTGAAAAATAATAAATTGTCCAACACAGCATTATAAGGGTAGACAGCTCCCAGAAAAAATTAAGTTTGTAATAAAAATAACACATCAAAAATACTTCACCTTGCCCTCATTACTAACACAATAAGGTAATAGAAGGAATAGAGGAAGTGACAGGGGAAAAGTCTCTTAAGAAATCATTGTACACACATGGGGAGTACAAGTAGAGGCTGGCAAAGGATGGAAGAGATGGATTCCCAAATCATGCATTTCTAGATACCAAGATCCCTAATCTTTTCCTTGGACATAAGCTGCCCTCTTCGCACTCTGCTGCCTGAAATTTAAAAAAGTTAAGACACACTAGGTTCATCTTTGAAATAACTTAGCAGGCATCACCCAAAGTTACAGACAAGTAGCAGCGGCAATGATTCTTACAAAATTTTGCACAGATATCTACTACCATAAAAACAAATAATGGAAACATTTGATAGTTATTAGTAAATAATAATGAGTTTTAGGGACAACAGAGATTTCAGAGGGAAACTGTTTTGTCTGTTTGTGTTTATAGATCAAGAAACACAATTTTACCTCAGGAAAGCTGGGGTGGAGAAAAAATATAGTTTGGCCATGAATGTATTGTCTAGATCGAGTCACAAAATGAAACCTTCAAAACTGTTTTTTATCTAGTCCTAATTCTAGACCAATAATTGCAAGTTATTTTTCTCTCCAATGAGAAGGAAGACAGAAAGGGAAGAAGAGGGAGATTATCACTAGAATACTTAAAAATAATTATTACATTGTAAAAAATCTGAGGGAAACTTATAACCAATATAAAATATTGAATAAGGGAAAAATTATACATTAGTACAGTTTGAGTTTTCAGAAAGTGTCCTTGTAGCTGAAAATGTGTTTATAATTATGTCAAAAGGTATATTTTATGGATTCTGGGGAAACGTGTTAATAATTCTCATAAGTAAGGGCAAGCAGAACCTCCTTGGTTAGCTTCTGAAGTTAGCACATGCGACAATAGTTGCCCAGAATTAAATTACCCTAGAAAATCCCTTAAATAACCCCTATAGTATAATACACATGGTTTTGTGTATAGAAACCCTTTATGGTAATTCCTTCACACACTCAAGTTTGAGAACCGTTGTGCCAGACTGAGGAAAGTAGCAAAAAGAAAGTCTTTATGTAGATGTCTAGATGTCTGGCAATTTAAACTAGTCTTGCCTTTAGGTTAAGTAGCAAAATTTAGCAACAAACAAACAAACAAACAAACAAAGCAGAACAGAAAAGAAACGAAGAGCTCTAACTTGTTTCTGCTGATCTACAGAGTTTACTCTTTTTATTTTATTTTTTAATTAAGATTTATTGGGGTGACAATGGTTAGTAAAGTTATATAGATTTCAGGTGTACAATTCTGTAATACATCATCTATATCTCACATTGTGTGTTCACCACCCAGAGTCAGTTCTCCTTCAGTCACCATATATTAGACCCCATTTACCCTCTTGAGACACTATTGCTCTACTTCATGTTAAATGGATGTGTTTGCTTTTGTGAAGGGTCATATAGTGCATTGTATTATGGAGTTAGAAGTAAGTTTCAAATGCTGAGAGTAGCTTACATGCACATATGATGTCACTTTACTTTATCTTAATATATAGGAGAATATTTAGTTTGTCTTCTTTGACATAAACATTTTGTTTTAAAAGGATGTTTCAGCTTTTTGTGTCCATTGTTATTTCTAACTGCATCTTTGACAGCAATGATCCTTTAAGACCTATGCAGGCAGTAGTCATATTTCAAACATTTAAATGAATAAATCCAATAAAAATTTTGCTACAAAAATTTGATGTATCAAGATTGTCTATTATAAATAAGCTAATTTTCGATTTCAATGCTATGCTTTTTCTTCACCTAATTATGACCCTTTGTAATAAACCAGTCCACCACAGAGTTTTGGTACAAGGATTCTCCTTGTGAAGAAGCAGGAATTATGGAGAGAAACTTAACAGAATTCTGGAATGAGATGACTGCTGTGACCCTTGAAAATTTCACCAAGATGAATATTGGCTAAATTGTATTATAATTGAAATTTTCTATGCTCTTATCAGAAGAAAGCACACATATTTAAAAATGTTATTTTTTATGTATTTTTCTCTTCTTTTTGCTTTGTTGCGGTGAAGTGTTACAAGCTCCCATAAGACCTGAAGACTCAGTACAACTTGGATTGCGGACCGGATATCTCCCACATGAGTTTGGTGGCCGGGTCAGTCGGAATGGTATTAGAACATTTCATTTTCAAAACACACACAGTGGAACATATGTGTTTTATAGGGACTGCAAAATGAGGTTCAGAAATAAGGGGGTCTGTGTAATGTTCTGGTACAATATAGTTAGAGATCACTGTATAAAACGAATTCCTGCTGATAATCATAACTTTTCTCTGTGAAAACTAGTTTATAATATTTGTGTATAGCACTGTGGAGAATATCAAAGCTACCAAGATTTGAAACAGTGCAGCAGGAGCTCCAGAACGTTATGTAAATTAACCCCACAACATGGAACACATTAACTTGAGGGTTTCAGGAATTTGGAACTCAGAATGCCTAGGATGTGGGTTTAATTGAAATGCAGTATTATGACAATCAGTTTTTCTCTTGAGACCGAACTTTTTAAGGTGCATGCAAAGGTATAATTGAGCATTGACATATTACATCATAGTGATACATTTTAAATAACCCATATCTGCTTCCCAATATTTATTTCACTGAACTACCACTGGATATTTAAAGATTCCTCCGTTAGAGTCCAACCATCTGAATAAATGAACAGTACACTGAGGTGAGCCAGTCATCCCTCAGATGGGGCCAGGCCTCAAAGGCTCACACATACACAAAGCACTTCTTCTGGAAAAAATGTTTCTGGGTTTTCAACATAAATCAGGGTCAACACATAATACAATCATACTCTAGCACATTGAAAAGCTGGAAAACAGTCTAACTAGGATGGTGATGCTTCCAGTAAACCTTCAGGCCAAATACCAATCAGAGAGAATTCATGGCTTTGGGATCAAACTCCATCTCTATTCAAGTCCATGAAGGGGTTGCTTGCTCTCTTGGGGAAATGTTAAATGGAGTTAGGAAACTATACTTTCTCCACAGATATGATTTTACGGGACTTCTTTTTTTTTTTTTAACTATAACCACAAAAGGATATACTTGTGAGTGATACAAAATTGCAGGAGCCTTGATTTTCACACCGTAACAATTAACTTGTACTTTTACAGTGAAAGGATAAGCTAAATCTTTAGAGTAAAATTCTTTACATATTATTTATAAATAGTAGTAATAATAAAATTAAATAATAAGTTTTTAATGGTAAAAAATGTCTGTTGCAGTATTAAAAAATCCTGTGATCAAATTACATATTGGATTCAGAATATGCAAGATACAATTAAATTTATTATTGTTTTGATTCTTTTTTGTTGTACAATACAAAGCACAAAAGAATCGCTTATTGCATGGCAGAGTTGGAAGCTACAGGATCAACACATTAACATATATCCACTGAGTGTGCATTACATTCCTAGATATGTGCTAGAACCAAAGTGATAGATAAATAATATAAAATAAACTATAAAATTATATATAGTTACATACAAAGCAAATTATATATATAAAGGATATTTTATCTATAAAGAAAATTATATATAGAGAATTATATGTATGAATATATATATATATATATATATATATATATGTATTGTCAAAGGGGCTGGGACTTCCTGTAGAGTGACAAGTTACACAGATACAGAATGCTCTATGACTACAAATACATCAGCATTCTGGATAAATGCTCCCTATGAAAACCTAAAATGTACCTTATCCCTAAAAGAAAAAAGGGAATAGTAGATGTTGAGAGGGAAAGAGCAGGAGAGAGAGGGAATACCAAGCTGGAGCTGGACTTTTAATGCTTCAGTTAAGTCATTAGAGCTACAAAATGTGGCCTTTAACCGATGAGAGTTGTGGTAGGTGCAAATGATAATCCTCTAAATGATGCCTGATTCATGATAAGGTACTAGAAAAGGAAATACTAGCCGAGAAAAGTAGCCAGGAAGCTATTAGTTCACCCTATGGTACAGATGGGAGATTAATGAAAGTGTTATGTGAGAAAATGAAAAGCCAAATTTGTTCGATAAGTGACTGTGGTTCAGATATCCAAGGTTGAGAAATAACATAAAGTTGAATCTATAACATGAAATAGCTGAGTCTGCCCCAAAGAAAGATATGTTGAATACTATAGAAATGCTTTCATATGCCAAAGCACATGAGAAGAAATCCAGGGATACAACAATCTCAAGTGAGGAAGAGCTGATAGTAAAAACTTAAATGTGTGTCCACATGTACGTGTATGCACACGTGTGTACACACACAAGTTAAAGAAAAAGAAGAAGAAGAAGAAAACATCCTGAGGAAGATTTTAACACATGCAATGAATGGAGAAATTACACCACAAATATAACAAGTAATGAAGAAGATGAAAGGACAGTATATGGTAAGATTTGTCTTTTGTTTTTTTAATTTAAAGATATAAAAAATAGTAGATATAATGTAGAACAAATAAAAGACTAAGAAAAATAACAGGTAAATTTAAACATAAACTAAAAACATCTAAAAACAAACAGTTATTGATATTAAAAATCTAATGAGCTGTTTAAAAAACTGATTATACAAAGAAGAAAATAAAATTAGGAACTGGAAAATGGAAGTGGAACAGAGAGAGTTATAGAAACAAAAATATGAAAAAGAGTTAAAGACATAGAAGAATGAGAAAATTTAACATGCATCTAATTTTGTTTCAAAAAAGAGGAAGTGAAAAGGTGGACAGTTGACATTAGAAGTAGTAATGGCTGATAATATTTCAAAAGTGAAGAAAACAAAGAAGTATCCCTCAACTGAAAAACCCAAAAGAAGCCTAAGAAAGTTAGAAAGAAACAAACTGTGTGTATCTTAGTGAAACTACAAACATGGTAATAAATCTTAACGGAAACCAAAACACATATTAGGTTAAAAGGAAAAATATAAATAAAATATATCAGACTTTCAGTCAAACAGTAATAAAATATCTTCAAATCTCAATAAATCGCTTTAAATATCAAATGTCAACCTTTAGAACTATTTCAGCGAATCTGTCATTTAAGCTTGAAGGTAAAGTGAAAGCATTTTCAGATAAAGAAAAATCATTTACTAATCACAGACCATTATTAAAAAGTAACAGAATAATGTATACTTTATACTTCAGAAAGAATGAAATTAAAGCAAGAAAGAAACATGGGAGGTAATTTAAAAAGAGAAGAAAGACCAACAAGGTGGGGGAAAGACTTTGGGAAAGCAAGTGAACATTAATTTATTTATAATAAATTGAATAATATTCACCAATAATAATTAGGAGGCTAAAAACTAGTTAGAATTAATTACAAGACATTAATAACATTGGAAATAAAGGATTAGATTTAAAAAGCTAGGAACATTAAAATGTAGGACTAACCACTAAAAGAACTGAAGAATATAACTTTCAAAATAGTAAAACAAGAAAAATTTTTAAGAAGAACAATGCTGGAGCCACCACATTTCCTGATTTCAAAGTATATTACAAAGCTACAGTAATCAAAACAGTACTGGCATACAAACAATACTGGCACATAGATCAATAAAACAGAAGAGCTCAGAAATAAACCCATGTATATAAGGTCAATTGATTTATAATAAAGGAGCTGATAATATAAAATGGCAAAGGACAACCTCTTCAATAAATGGTGTTGGGAAGACTGGATTGCCACATGAAATGAAATGAAACAAATGAAACTGAACCCCTGTCTTACACCATACACAAAAATCAACTCAAAATACTTTAAAGACTTGAATGTAAGATCTGAAACCATAACATTCCTAGAAGAAAACACAGGGAGTAAGCTCCTTGGTATTGGTCTTGGCAAGGATTTTTGGATTTGACATGTAAAAGAAAAGCAACAAAAGCAAAAATAAACAAGTGGGACTACATCAAACTAAAAAGTTTCTTCACAGCGAAGAAAACCATCAACAAAATGAAAAGGCAACATATCAACATATGAAATGGGAGAAAATATTTGCAAACTACATATCTGATTAGGGTTAATATTCAAAATATATATGGGACTCAAAATGCTAAATAGAAAAAAACAAAAAACACCTAACTAACAAATAGCCCATCTAAAACATGGACAGAGAATCTAAATAGACATTTTTCCAAAGTAGATATAAAAGTGGTCAAAGGGTACATGAATACATGCTCAAACTCTTTAATTATCAGGGGAATGTAAATGAAAACCACAATGAAATATCAACTTATACATGTTAGGATGTCTATTACCAAAAAGGGGATGAGATAATAAATGCTGCCGAGGATGTATAGAAAAGAGAACCCTTGGACACTACTAGTTGGAATGTAAACTGGTATAACTACTACAGAAAGCAGTATAGAGGTTCCTCAAGAAATTTGAAATAGCACTATTATATGATTCAGCAATCCCACTTCTGGATGTATATCTCAAGCTAATGAAATCATTATCTCTAAGAGATACCTGTACTTCTGGTTCATTGCAGCCTTATTCACAATAGCCAAGGTATAAAAAGAACCTAAGTGTCTGTTGACAGGTGAATGGATAAAGAAAATATGAGGCATACACAGGGAGCAAAAAAAATGTATACACATTATAAGAAAGGAAAAAAAACTGTGTTAAGTTTGTAATATTCAATATATACCAATAACAAAAGATGAATACAAGTCATGTGTATACATTTTTTGGCACCCTGGAATATTATATATATGAATATAGTTCAGCCTTAAAAAAAGGATATCCTGCCATTAACTCAGTAGGGGAATACTTTCACAACCTATATGTATGTCAAATCATCAAGTTGTACACTTGAAATATCTTACAGTTTTATTTGTCAATTATACCTCAACATACCTGAAACAAATAAAGTTAATAAACATTACTCTGAATAAATTTGTTAGTGTTAAATCATGGGTATTTTTAATTTCTTTGTTTTATTTTTCTGTATTTTTGAAAAAGAATTACAGTGTAAAAAATGTTTTTTGTTGTGTTTTTTTTTTTTAATTAATAAAAAAAAGGTGGGACTCAACAAGACTGTGAAAGTTCAGGACAGCTTCAGGGTAAAAGTGGTACTCCTTCTGGCCTGAGCAGGGGATTGGACCTGTGGGGGTAAGAAAGAGAACTCACACAATTGAAGTGTGGGGTCCACAGTCAACCTTATTGTACAGGGGGTTGGACTGAGCCTCTCTGACCATATTTGAGAGTAAAAGAAAAATTAAAAAATAAGTATTTCTATGGGCCTATTCAACACCACATTGAAAAATGGAAAGATAATTCATTTTTTTACAAGACTATTATTGCAAATATTTAAAATATGTGAGATAAATTGAAAAGGTTATTCAAATCAGGAAAATCTGGTAGAACCATGTTTGGTAATAGAATAATATAAATTTATTCATTTGTTGATCAAATTTGTATTGATTACCTCCATGTGGGAGTTATGTATACAATATACATCAACATAAAGGTGATAATTAAAGCATTTATTTAGCAAATAATTATTATGTTTCAATTATCAACCAGGCCATTTCTACTCTTATGGATTGGAATTGGAATGGACTATACAGATCACTGCACAGATGATTACAATACAGAGTGCTCAAGTAGCAGGGCACCCAGTACAGTCTGGGAGATCACGGAAAGTGTCTTGGAAGGATGCGGTGCCTGGAACACAAGTACTTCCTCAACTCAGTGTTTATGAGCAAATGATTGCATGACTGAATTAAGTGATATTTACACTGAGACAGTAGGGATAAAGAAGACTTTACTAGTTGAAAAAAGGAGAAAGGAAATGTGGAGGACAGACAAAACAATCCAGGGAGAAAAAAACAAAAAAAAGACCATTCTCTATAAGAATTAGGAGACGTTCAGAGCAGTCTTACCCCAAAAGCACTAGAAAAGAGTAGAGAGAGACAAGGTTGCGTAAGACAGAGAAGGCAATGGAAGGGTTTTCATCATGGAGTGATATGATTAGATTTGTTCTCAAGCACCTGACTGTGGTGTGGAGAACCAGGATGGCGAACTTTAAGACGAGAGACCTGTAAGGACGCTCTCAATAAACTGATGATAACAATGCCCAGAACTAGAGTAGTCATGGCTGTGGGGATGGAGAAAATAAGATGGATTTAAAGGATTTTAGGGGATTAAACTACGAGAGTGAATGAGTTCCCTAAGGAATATCTACATATGAAAATATTTTTATGCTCTTCTGATAATACTCTGACATATTTCCAGAAAAACCAGACGGTTTATTACATTTTTCCTGAATATAGCCCAGATCTTTCCTGTTGTACGGCTCTCTTCGTGTTCTCATCCTCTACTTCTCTTTTCTTCCAATCCTATTTCTTTAAATCCCACCCATCACTCAAAGTGGGCCTCAATGTTACTTCCTTCATGGACTCTTCCATGATCTCAGCTCTTCTCCAAATTATAGAACCTCTGCTTCTAAAACTCCAGATTTTTTCTCTTATTTCTTTTATTGCATTTACTACATATTGTCTGCCATTGTGCATTTTATGTACCTACTCAATTGTGTTTTAAAGCCAGGAGAAATCTCAACTTCAATTTATTTTCCTCTAAAGTACATGACATATTGTCTGTTTTGTGCATATCAAAGTTAGTCATTATATGTAGTATGTTACAGTGCATGTAATAATAATACACTGTATTAATCCTGAAAGTCTTCATTATTTATGAATTTACAACTTATTTTCAATAAAAAGTTAACCTTTTTTTAAACCCGTTTAAATTTTATAACTGGTTGTAAAACCAAGTCTATTATTGATCGATGTCCATATATAATAATAATTATTATTACAACCATGTTTTCCTGAAAATAAGACCTAGCTGGACAATCAACTCTAATGCATGTTTTGGAGCAAAAATTAATATAAGACCTGGTCTTATAGTATGTTATATTATATAAGATCCGGTCTTATAGTAAAATAAGACCGGGTCTTATATTAATTTTTGCTCCAAAAGACACATTAGAGCTGATTGTCCAGCTAAGTCTTATTTTTGGGGAAATAAGGTATAATATACGGTTTTTATATCTGTCTATGGAAATAAATAAAATTAATCCAATTTCATATAAAGTAGGTGCCCAAAGTGATATGTAGACTTTTAATGATGTTATTTTCTGTGATGATATTCATAAATCTTACAAAATAATGAAAACATAACAGTATTGAGTAGAGTTGAGAGACTAAGAAAAGTAAAATTTAGAAATGATAATTTTTAATAACTTGGTTTCATTTTATATCCTTCCAAGATTAAAAGAAAAGAGAGGCAAATTAGATAAACTATTTTTTGAAAATTTTCTGAATCAATGTGCCTCCTTGGTACGGGGCTAATAGAAAATGTAGAAGAATCATTTGGCCCTATTTGGCTTCTGGATATTGAGGACATGTGTGTCGGATCAGAGTTACAGGGTGATTTCCATGAATCTATTCCAACCTTTTTGGAAGTAAAATCCATCTGTCAGTTCCTTGAGCCAGAGCTCAGCTTTCATAAGTCATCTATCAAAACTTTGGAATTTGGCTGATAAAGCTGACTTCTGCAGAGGTGTCTTTCATAAAATAACAACTTTACCTACATCATAATCACAGAAAGGGAGGGGAAAAAATGACATGATTAAAAAAAAATCCTCCTTGTTTTTCTCTTTGAATTCTTTATTTCCCTTGCTGAGACAAAGGGCAATAGTGGCAACAATACACATAATTCTCCTACTCCCCAAAAAATCAAATACAGAGTTTTGACTTCACAGCAGTCATCTTTGATATTTTTTTTCTCCTTTCTGATGAGTTGGATATGCTACCTTGCCTTTCTTGCAGGCACACTGGAAGTAAATTGTAGAATCCCTTTTAAAGAGGGAATGAACATATGGGAGCTCTTTTTTTTTTTTGTATAATTGTGCAACTGAATGTTAAACATGCCATCCATAAAATTAAATGTAAGCATCTATTTCCTTCAAGGAATAACTACTTGCCCTCCCTCTGGAGAGAAATTCAACACAAGGAATGCAGTTTTACCTCTTTTGCGGTACCTACTACAAATTAGCATGTGATTACTAGAAATGTGTTATGCAGTTTCATCAATTTATAACAATTTCTGTCAATGTAAAAGTAAAAAATTCTTACTACTTACTTAGGATTACTCTCTTTACTTTCAAATTAGCTCAAACTTTACACCAAAGAACTATATAGACAAATTAAACAATTATCTTACAATTAGTTATTCAGTTTGAAGAGTAAAATCTCAAATCTTCCCTGAAGTTTTCCTTGGCGATATTTTGGCCCAAAATACTATTACTGGAGGAGAAGGCAATAAGTAAGCTTCAAATTAGTCCATTTTACTACTTTTTAATCACTCTATTAAAAGTATTTTTGGAAAGAGGACTGTTAATATATGAACCCAAAATATTTTGGAAGATCTCTGATAATAGGCTTTTTTTGGTCTAGGTAGAGTCCTGAGGTTACTCAAGATTTAGTGATCAGTTTAATTCATTAGTTTAGAGATACCTCAAATGTAGCTTCAATTTCTATTATAGTATTGGAAACCAGAGAAAACTAAGATTCAGCTTGATTAGCAGCAAGCTTAGACAAGAATCAAATATTCGGGGGTGGGGGGGAGAAAAGAAAAAAAAAACAGAAGGGGAAAATGAGAGAGAAAGAGAGAAAGGATTGAGATTTGGTGATCTTTAATATACACCTAAATATTCCTTAAAGCAAAAACTTTTTTCTGTATTAGCCATTTTTTGCAACTTGCTATTTGGTTAACAACAAAAGAACAAGACAAACAAATGAAGAAACAAAAACTCATAGACACAGAGAATAGTTTAGTGGTTACCAGAATGTAAGCAAGGAGGGAGGTTTTAGATGAGCAAATAAGGGATCAAATACATGGTGATGGAAGGAGAACTGACTCTGGGTGGTAAACCTACAATGTGATATATAGATGATGTATTACTGAATTGTACACTTGAAACCTATGTAACTTTACTAACAATTGTCACCCCAATAAACTTCAATTAAAAAAAAAATGTCTACTAGTTATTAGTAACACTACTTGGATACTTCATGATAGAAGAAATGGTTACATCTGCTAACTAATCCTGTTAACTTGTTAAATTATATGTTTTCTCCATTGTCTTAGTATGAAAAATTTCAAATCTACAAAAAAATGGAAAGAATAGTATTAAAAATTGTCTACACCTTTATGTCTTTTACATATATTTATATTATGCCATGTGTGATTTCCCTCACCTATTCTTCCCACTTTAAATATTTCTGAACATTTCCAATTGAAAGCAGCAAGAAAGTTGTCCCTGTATACTTTGGTATGCATTTCCTAAGAAGGACTTTCTCTTATGTAACTACAAAAATATAATCACATGCAAATAACTTAATATTGATAAAATAAATATATAAAGTCCATATTCATATTTCTCCAAATGTCTCAAAACATGGGTGTGTGCATATATGTGTAACCCAGATATACTCAAGAATCAAGCATTGCATTTGCTTAAAATTTATATTTAATTCAAATACTACTTCAAGATCTTATGGGCATAGATGAAGCTTAATAGTCAGAATCCAATAGCTTTCCAAATATTAAGTGAATGCTCAAATGGCAATTTAAAAAATATATTAAAAATCCAGTTTCTGCCAAAACTTAGATAATGTGAAGAAAGTCCAAAATGTCACAATAATTGGTATCTCTAATGTGATCATTATTTCTATTCAATTTAGTATTAATACTAAAGGCTACTAGAAATGCTATTATCTGATATCCAAGATACAATTAGCAATAAAAGTTTTGATAAAATATAGTTTCAGTGATATCATTACGTTATATTAAAACACTCCACCATAATTACATGTAAACCTGACTGCTTCATTTACCTCTGTAAAAAGATAATTTTTTTAAAAAAAATAGTGAATCTTACAAAGATTATGAACGAACATTTGTTAAAGATTATACTCAGTGAGGAAACCCGGAAGGTCTTGTAACTGGTACAAAAGAGAATGTGAAGAATAGGTACATTTACAAGACATTAAAATGAATGTTCAATAGGAGACAAAATAGCTTTTTGTTAATGGGACAGGGAGGCAAGACAGGACAGAATTTACATGCTACTGATAAGAATTATTTTACATTACTATCAGTTACCTATAATTTATAGAGTTGTAAAATAGGTTCCCTACAATAAGAATCTGATATCTGAAATGTTCTTTTCTAAAAGTTCAGACAGTATTTACTTTTTCACTGAAGCACACATTTTTAAAAAATATCCTTGATTAAAACCTGCCCTCCACCATTTAGAATGTATCATACAGATATGTCCCACTTTCTTGAAAGTGCCCATTTATGTGACTCCGTATTAGTACGGTAATGACTTTTTTCCTAAAAGCTAAAATCCTCTTGGATTTCTTGTGGTTAGCGAAAACAGATACTTAATGTAGATCTTTCCTGAAGGTGAAGTGTCCTAATGGGAACTTTCTCAGAAAGCAAGGGACACTTTTCCCTTTACTCCATTTGGGCTCACAAAAGGTTTCATAGGAACCCTCTACTTTCAGATAGTGGGAAACCTGGAATGGTGATTACAGTTAACTCCAGGTGAACAGCAATGTTATGGCATTTGACTGATTGAGAACTGTACGATTAATTGATGCCCGATAAAGGGTAAATAAATTATGAATATGCAAATATGTAAACTGTTTTCATCAGCAGCTTTATTGGACAATATGCTAATAATATGTGCTCTAAACAAACACCTTCAGGCTGTCAAACTAAAACTATTCCTTGAAGTATAATTCTGATGGACCTTTGATATATAACATTTATTCATGTTGGCGTGTATCCAGATTGGTACATATGGCATTGAGAATGAATAGAGATCTCTTTAATGGAGATGTCAGAGAGCTGCTTTTTCTGAAGAGGTATAGTGTACCTCCCTAATGACAAGCTTCCAAAGTGTTCTAGAATAACAAAATAAAACAAAAAATGATTTCACAGAGCCACACTAAGTTTTTGAACTATAGTAGTCCCCCATTAGTCACAGGCAATATATCCCAAGGCCTGCCGTGGGTGCCTAAAACTGCAGATAGCACCAAAACATATATATATATATTCTGCTCATTTCTGCCACCCACAGATTTCATGCCTTTTCCAATCTTAACTAAGCACATATCATACACGGTGGTCATAACTTTTGCAGTTTGAGGTGCAACAGCAAAATTAGCACAAATTTATTTTTGCGTCTTCACAATTTCATGGATAGATTTGTTCTTACTGTAGATCTTAGCAAACTCAGCATACAATTCTTTTTTTCTTTCCTTAGTAAGTCGAGAACTTTCACCTTTTCACTTAATGGAAGCACCTTAGAACTTCTCTTTGGCATACCCGAATCGCCAGCATCAATACCTTTGCACTTTGAGGCCATTATTAAGCAAAATAGGGGTTATTTGAACACAAGCACTGTGATACCACAACAGTTGATATGATAACCAAGACACCTACTAAGTGACAACGGGCAGATAGCCTATACAGTGTTGATAGGCTGGAAAACGGGATGACTCATGTCTTGAATGGGACAGATTTGGATGGCTCAAGATTTTATCATGCTACTCAGAATGGGGCACAATTTAAAACTTATGAATTGTTTATTTTTGGGAATTCTCCATGTAATATTTTCTGAATACAGTTGACTGTGTGGAACTGAAACCATGGAAAGCAAAACATCAGATAAGTGGGGTCTACTGGATATAGTCAGAGGCCATCCTTGACCTTGACCTCTATCTTATGTCCATCCCTCATCACCCCATCCCCCTGGAACTCCGTGTGCTTGAAAATTCTCCTCTATTGTTTGTGTGAGCACCGCTTTCCTTTCCTAACTCTAAGTAATTAGCTAGAACTGTCCATCGACAATATGATGTAATGCTTTGGGCCATGAATAGAATCAAAGCAGTTAGTAAATTTGTCAATTTTAGTAATGGGGTCTAATTATAGCCACAAAAATTTTTAAAAATATGTTTGCTTCATATTACACATCTAGTAATATTGGGAGGTTTTTAAATGTTTAAGTTTTTTTTCTTGTAATAAAAAATATACACATTGGCTGTGGAAAGATTGGAAAGTAGGTATATTATAAAAACAACACAAATAAAGATCCTAATTCAGGAGAAGGGGTAAGGTTTGGGGAGACACTATTGACATTTGGTATAATTCCTTCAACACTTTAACTTATGTTTCTCTCTTTTAATTTAGTGCATGTTAAAATCATACTGAATACATATATATATATATATATATATATATATATATATATATATATATATATATATTTAACACAATATGAACAGTTTTCTATGTGATTGCATTTTCTTAAAATAAGATTCTTAAGGATTGTTTAGTGTTTCACTGCATGAATCCTCACAATTTTTTTTCCATTCCTCTAAACTGAGCATTCCATACTCCTAATAATTCAAGTCCATAAAGAATGAGGTGATGGTACTCTCTGTACAAAAATCCTTCAGTTAATCTTTGTATTTTCTTATGTTTTTGTGGTTGAAATTACTGTATCAAAGACTATAAATACTTTAAATTTCTCAATATGTATTAGCAAAATGCCTCGTAAAATTGGTTTAAAACTTATAATCACACCAGAAGTATAAAAGTATGCACATCTTATTACACTCATACCAATCTTGGCATTATCTGTTTTAAAAAATATATATGCTAATCTGAGAGATGAAAAAGGCAACCTTTTCAAGCCTCAATAAAAGGTTTTTATTGAGACTTTGTTTTTTAATAATTGCTTAGGTTATTCAGCTTCTGTTGAAATTGTTATTCATACTAGCTCAGAATAAAAACTCAATAGATTCATCCCTAAGATCATTTCTTATTCATATGAGGAAATAAATAAGTCTTGGTTTATGAAATATTCAGCAAAGACAAGCACAGGCATAATAAATATTTTAATGTACCCTCTTAATTATTTGAGTACTGCTGAAACTGATTGATCTAAATTCTTATAGTCATTCTGTAAAATTGCACTTTTTTTGACAGTTTTTTCCATAGTTTTCCTCTTACCTGGGCATCTAGCCCACTGTTTGACTCACTATGCTCTCAATAAACATTTATTGAATGAATGAAAGAGACGAGTCAGCCTCTGTTATGATATGTGGTTTCTCATTGTGTGTTTCACATGTGTAAATGTGACCAAAATTTGTCTTGGCTTTATTTGCCTCAGTCCTATTCATCCTCTGCCCTAATAAAAACAAATCTTTCTCCCATCAAATTTTATTGGTAAAATCTTATCAAACCTGGGTCTGGAAGATATCCAAAAAGCAGAACTTTAAGTTCTATGTTCCCTCTTCATAACATCTGATAGTGTAGTCTTTACATTAAATACCACCTGACTAGATCCATATTTAACCTCAGACTGACACACCAAGGAGATATCTGTACTGAAAGAAACCAAACAGTTTGCTCTTTGATTACGGGTCTCTGTGTTGTTTGGCCATGTTGGACATGACCTTAGAAAAGTCAGTTAAATTGTGAGATGGCAATTATTGTCTGACACCAATCCTGAGAAGGACATTCTGAGTTTATTTCTAATGAGAAAATTGGGTATATATAATTAATCATAACATAATTTTTTACAGGTCCTACATTAACATATAATCCTTAGTGTTCCAGGCCATTACTTAGCTAACTGAGCCATGCTACATCTTTAGAGTGGAAATGTGGGATCAGAATTTTGGTTTAGGTATAGTTGGCTTCTGAGAAAGAAAAAAAAAAATATCTCTGCATAGGACTTGTGCTTTATTATTAGCCTTGGAGAAAATAGCCCTGGAGAATGTCAGCTTGCTCATTGACCCTTAGCAAATAATTTTGTCACCTAACGGCACACTAAATTACTCTCAAACCTAATTTTCACCTATTTTTAGGGGGAAAAGATTAGATCCTGATTGTTACAGCTATAACTCATTATTTGAGTCACTTTTGAAGAGTGTCATATCCATGAAAAATAATCTAACAGAAAACATTGTTATAAAATCAATAAAAGGAAAAACTAAGAAGTGCATCCCCTAGACTGCATATGTCCAACAAAATATCGCCCAGCAGAGGAAAGGCAAGGACCCTTAAATAGTTAGGGAAGAATGCAGAATCATTACCTGAGATATTAACTGAAAAATCCAGACAAATGCAAAAATCCTGCCTTAACTTCATCTTTTTTCCTAGAACCAGCTTACCCATATTTGACCAGTCTCTCCTATTGTTTTGGATAGAACTTGTGTTTCTTTCCACAGGAAATTAAAGTCTATACTTTTCCAATAGGCAATAGTACAAGTCTCTACTTTGGTGGGCAAGTGATAAAATATATCTTAAATTAACAGGTAGTTTGAGGCACATGTGGCCAAAACCTGAGTGGAAGGCTCTCCAAATGTTGACAAAACATACTTCATGGAGGGCATGGAACATCCCCAAAGATCCATAGAGCTGAAGGAAAAGTAATTAAAACCAACCCTGCTAGCTATAAAGCTGGAAAAAGCTTTAAAGGAAGGCTGAGTATGAGAAAAGCGAGACACATAGGAGAGAGAGAGCAGACTGAAGAAAAAGGGCTAGAGGAGAGTTGAGACATGGTCAACTAAAACAGCCAGGAGGCACTGAAAGAAAGAAAAATATTAAGAGTTAGGCAGAAATGCATGTAGGACAGAGAAGTGGAAGAGCAAAACACTAAGAGAAAAAAAGAGAAAGGATGCAAAATAACTGAAGGAAAATAAGTAAAAATACCAAAAGGTAGATCATTAAAAAAAAAAAAAAAAAAAAAGCTATCTGGCATTTATTCATATTTTGCCATAGCAATTATCTGCCAAAGCTGAAATTACAGTATTCCTTTGTGATTTGCCTTAACAGACTCAGCCAGGTGCATTATCTACAGGCATTCTCATTCAGGAGAAAAATTAGCCAATCATGGATCTGGACCTGAATTTAAGGGACAAGAATAAGTGAAAGCTCTCCAAATGATATTTATGCAGTGGTCCAATCAAAATTGCATAAATTACTGAATTCAATTGCCAGGAAAAGGGGTTAAATTTAATACAGCTAGACAGCTGAGCAGCTGCTTTCATGATTTAAATAAAAACAAGCTGAAACCCTTGCTGTCAGCTCAGTGATATATGACTTGTAATGGGATGTTTCCAACCTTTACTTCCATATGGCCGCCTACACTTTAGGTAATGCTCTTTGCCTCCAGTGCAACTAACTTTTCAGAAAACATCTGGGTCCCATTCCTGTTCTATTAGCTACAACTTTGCCTCCTACAAACACAAATGATTCATTGGACAACATCCCTTCACTTCAGGATCAAATTAGGGAGTTCCATTGATAATTTTATCATGTTTACAACCAGAGATACCGTATGCAAACATGGCACCTAGTCAATCCACAAAATTCCTTCACACAATGTTCATTCTAGTATAGATGATATATTTAAAATTAAAGGTGAATTTTAGTCGTTGGAATTAGAAAACCAAATGAAAGGCTATCCCCAACAGGGTGAAGTTTTTGTCTTTCTTGCTACTGCCTTACTGCTTTATAGCAAAAATGTTTCTTCATCTACACATTACCCCAATCCTTCCCATAACTGAAGGTAAGGGAAGAAAAAAAAAGACAAACTTCCCTCTGAAACGTAGGTTCAGCACAGGGGGGAACAATGAGAAATTTGCCAATTTCACAACACTTTCACTCATTTCAAGGTCAAATAAAATAGATTGCATGCTACCGTAAGAATTAAATGTCAGAAATGACAATGCTTATAGAAAAATGAAAAAAAATATATATATAAAATACTCATGATTTGAACCAGGTCATTGTGTGTCTTGCAAACCAAATTATGATGTTCATGTCTTCTAACAAGATATTCTTTATGACGACAGAATCCAAAACATGCTACATGCAATCCTGAAAAAGGAATTCTCTTGATACTTGATACCTTAAGATGGTGCCTCCAACGATCAATTCGCACCTCTAACAACAGTTAAATACAAACCATATTTCCCATTTTGAATTCATGAAACCCAAATTAATGTTATACCATACACAGTTTACATTAATTTCTCATTTGAAACAGTGTCCACCAACCAACATATGCAACATTTTAAGCCCTATATTCTAAAATGATTACTTTTCCCATTAAAAGTTGATGAGAAGGAAAAGGAGCGGTAAGAAGAGGGGAAGGAGGAAGAGAGGAGATGAAGAGGGAGCAGCAACAGCAGCAACAGAAGTTTTGAGAACTTTGTGCGAGAAAAGGAGAAAAAAGCATTACCAGACAAAGCAGTGCTGTTCTTTTTCTTGCAAAAGAATACATGGATTCTTACATTTCCCCCTTTTATACTTATTAGCTTATCGGTACTCTGCAAAATTAAAGGTCAAAAGAGTTCACAATAAAGATAATTGCGGAGTCCATCTCCTGCTTAAAAACCAATGTGAAATTCTCTAGGCCTGACCATAGGCGGTTACAAAAGCTTTACCAGGCAGGCCTCCTGGGAGAAATCTGCCCTCCCCACACCACAAGGGTCTTGGTGCATAGCCCATGTGTTGCAGTCTCTGGAAGGAGTTGCAGGACTCACAATCCACCCCACATCCCACCTTCCATGGGACATGCTGACATCTTTAGCTCTGGCAACTTCACGTCTGAGTCTCCATAGCTGAGGACTTGGATAGATGTCTTCTTCAGGTGTCTCTGTTGCGACCTCCTTAAGGGGGCAGGGAGAGGAACTTTTGAGGACTCCTCTCTGACTCAGTACCTAGTATCGTTCCACTTCTAGCCCTTCTGCCTTGCTGTCTACCCAGCTCAGGGTCCATAAACCTGCCAGAGCATTTTGTTTGGCAGAGAGAAGCAACCCCCACATCCTAGCTGTTTCACCTGATTCTTCACCTGTGTGGGGAAAATGGAACAGGAGGAGTTGGTGGTGTCTTTGGTTTTAGACTCCTGCCGACGCCATCATAGTATTAAAGGCTGAACTCCTTCAGTTTTGGCCGGTTGCTTTAGTCAGCTACCCTGACACCTGGCAGCTCAGTTCTCTCATGCTCGGCTCAGCTAAACCCCAGTCAATAACAATAAGCATAATTCACTCATTCACAATTTAAAGCACTATCAGAAGAGGCTTTTCAGAGCATCACAAAATATAAAGTGCCTCCTCCTTCATTTTTCATTAATTCCTGGATATATTAGTTTGATGCTTGCAGAAGAGCGAACAGAGGTTACCATAGACAAAAATATCACTGTTTCTGATAGCTATTTCATTTCACAATCAAACCTATAAATACAGTTTGATGGATGCTGCTTCTATATTTCCTGTCGCTACCCCAGCAATGTAAGCTAGTGTGTACTCTCTTGGTCCTCAACATCCCCACCCCATCTGAAGGCATAGATCAAATTGTCATCTCTCACATCATGAGCTTTTTTTGAAGGCCCGCATAAAGTCAGTTTGTTTTAAGATAAAAAAATGTGTTAAACATGATGCCATTTCAGAAAATATATATCCTTGTTTATCCAACAGCTTTGCATAATGAATGACCCTAATCAATTGATATGCATATTCTATTTTGCAAAGCAAAAATTTAGGGGAGCCAGTCAGCCCTGGGTTGGAATCCTAGATTTTCTAGGCATCACTGTACTATCTGTGGGGATAATATTACTGGTCTCTCAGGGTTCTGTGGGGGTAAAAGGAAATAATGTGATCTTCAACACCTATTTCAAGCCTTTCTTCTGCACCTGTTTTCATATGTAACTGGTTAAAAAGCTGCTCAACTTTGTGGTCCAGACATAGCATGGTGTCACAGACAAAGCAACACCAATGTAACAATCAAAAATAACAGAGAGGCAAGTTACATATTCATTGCAGAGTCTTAGAAAAATGCTAAAGGGGTGCTCTACACAGAAAATAAAAATATCTTAAATTCCTTTATACTGTCTTCTCCTCCAAAGTCTTATTTGTCATATATGTGTATCTGCTCTCAATCCCTCTCACAAAATCTCCAGAGTGATGTTTTAAAATTTTTTCCAGCCTCCCACATGTGGAATGTTTTCTTTTCCTCAACTAACAAACCACCCTCTTCAAAGAAAAGCATTCTCCTCTCTCCATTACTTATTTGCTCACTCTGCATAACAATGGTCCAAGCATCCGGCTGGACAGATTAATCTGCTCCTTCCCAGGCATGGGAGGTGAAGATGGTGAGTATCTACATGCACTAAGGGTTTGTAGAGCTAAGCGACTTGCACAAGGTCACAGATTTCATAAGTGAAGGATTTAGCATTCACTACTTTCTCCTCCTTGCTTCCCTCCATCTCCCCACTGTCCCCGTCCCAGTGCTGTCTTTTCATAAGCACACTGCCTTAATCATGCATCAACATGTCAGTATAAATGAGGCATAAAAATGTGAGTCTGGCACCACTGTTAACTTGATGGACGGGAGGAATGGGGAAGACCTGGGAGTGACCAGCTAATGAATGTCAGAGTATTTTATGGAGACATGAGTTCTGCCTTTAGAACTTGAAATGTCTGTGCTGCAATTCAAGGAACGTGTGCTACGCAGCAGTGGAAGGAAAAAAAAATCTTCCAATGAGTAGAACCTGAACCAAAGGAAGTTTTAGCTAACAAAATGGGTTCAATTGCAATCTAACACTTTGGTAGTCTATTAAAACACTGTAACTACACCAATATTTAACTTTAAATGCACAAACCGCCAAAAAATCCATTTGGTTCAACCTATCCCATAATTACGAGGTCTGGCAATTAAGTTCGTGAACTTGTTGTAACGACGTTGCTAACCTTTTTTGATATCAGAGGGATTATTCATTATGAATTTGTACCAACTGGACGAACAGTTAACCTAGTTTACTATTTGGAAGTGCTGAAAAAGCTAGGTGAAAAAGTTAGATGAAAACCACCTGAATGTTTCGCCAACATTTCATGGCTCTTGCATCACAACAGTGCACCAGCTCACACTGCACTGTCTGTGAGGGAGTTTTTAGCCAGTAAACAAATAGCTGTATTGGAACACCCTCCCTACTCCCCTGATCTGGCCCCCAATGACTTATTTATTTACCCAAAGATAAAGGAAGTATTGAAAGGAAAACATTTTGATGACATTCAGGACATCAAGGGTAATATGACGACAGCTCTGATGGCCATTCCAGAAAGAGTTCCAAAATTGCTTTGCAGGGTGGACTAGGCACTAGTGTCAGTGCATAGCTTCCCAAGGGGAGTACTTTGAAGGTGACTGCAGTGATATTCAGCAATGAGGTATGTAGCACGTTTTCTAGGATGAGTTCGCGAACTTAATTATCAGACCGGGTAGGTCAATAATTACTAGGAGGGAAGAAACTTAGGATGGAAGTAGGAGAAGGAGGACTACAGAAGTGCTAAAAGAAAACTGAACGAAACACTTTAAAGAGTAAATAGAGATCACAAAATATCAAATTTTGGCATAGATATAATTTTATATCATGATTCCTATCATAAAATCATATTACTGTTCTAAGGAAGTAGCCACTTACTATTTTTAGTTTGTATGAATTCTCAAAAACAAGGAACAAGAAATCAAAGAGAAAATCTGAAGACATCAGAAAAAGAAAAAGCAAATTAATAGCTTCCAAATTTATATACAGCTTTTTTTAAAACTTGTTACTCAGACAAATTAATTTCTATTCATAAATACAGACTGAAATTTTTCATAACACTTAATAGTTTTTTTCTCTTAGAATAGAAATTTTTCTGATATTGTCACTATTCGCAGTTTTTTAGTTAAATAATTTATAAAATAACTCATATGATAATACTATCAGCTAAAAATAGCTATTATTTATTAAATCCCTACTGTATACCATCTGTACCTGTTTTGTTACATGCATTACTTTTTTTTATTAGTTTCAGGTGCACAAAACAAAGTAATAGACGTTTATCATTTATATCCCTCACACAGTGATAACCCTCCTCCCCCTATCCACTGTCCCTCTGACATCGCACACAGCCATTGCATTTCCACTGTCTCTATTCCTAACGCTGTACTCCGCTTCTTGTAACTTATATATAGCTTTTTACATGAACATGTTATGTTTAAGTTTGGGATGACTATGAAGAAGTTTTATAAAAAGTGTATTTAAAACCAAATCCATCTGAGTGCCAGCCACAGGCTGGTATTGTGCACACTTGCTAAACTGGGTGTCAGAAAACACTGTCATGGAGTGAACTCATAATGTGCATCAGGCAAGGTCCAGGCAAGAAAACAGTCACTCTAGGGAGCTCCAGGGACAGATTTGAATATGGAGAACCAGTCACCAAGGTGATGACAGAGAACAGAGGTTACCAGCAGCCTCAGAAGGAGGATTAGGAAGTTATTACTTCATAGGTACAAGCGTTTTCGTTTTGGGTGATGGAAAATTTTTGGAAATAGATAGTGATGATGGTTACATAACACTGTGAACTTACTTGATACCACTGAATTGTACACTTGAAATGGTGATTTAAAATACACTAAAGTTTCCACTTAGCAATGGTCCAATTGATAAACGCCAGGTTGTATATATTTCCATCACAATTAAAAATAAAAGAAGTAAAGAAGCAGCCAATGAAAAAAGTGACGGTAGAGTGTAAATATCAACAAGAGACAGTGTGTCAATTTATAGATTAACAATAGCAATAGATGAACCATAGTAAGAAGGCTTTGTTTGCAGGGTTGGAGGGAATGAGGGAAGGAGAACGGGGCTACCAGAGTCTGGGATCCAAGGTTCTGGCAGGACTGGAACAAGAGTGGAAGCTTTCCAACAGGAGCTGGGACCACGAAGGAGACACAACCACAGCTGAAGAAGCTGCCCAAAGCATTCAGAGGCAAAAGTATTCTGGTGTCTGCCTTCCTCCTATCAATTTCCCACGGCTGTCTGACAATGACCAGAGCTAGGTGGAAAATAGAGTTTACAGAGCTCAGCGGTGTGGTTAGCAGGGTTCAATCCCCACAATCTAGAGTGGGACACGGAGCAGACAGGAAATGGATCTGGGAGAAACAGTCAAGTCATCCACACAACATGCATCACTGGCAGTGTAGTCGGGCATGTCTCAAAGGAAACTGATCAAAAATATTATAAGCATTTGATCAAATTACAAAACACATTAGAGAAAGAAAGGTTAAAAAAAAACAAAACACCAAGAAACAAACAAATCTTCACCTAAAACTCAATCTCTAGTAAGTACCTCTGCAAAAGGATTAAAAGTAGCCCTTCCATTTATTTATTTTTTTTGGACCACAGATGAATTTATATTTGTTAAATAAGGTATAACTTAAATCTTCCAATGTGAGGCTCATCATTTCCTATCTCACAGGGGATGTAGTGGTTTTCTTGCCATCTCCAAACACTTTATTCTGTCTGTGTCTATCTTTCCCAAGATTAGTGTCATACTTTGTATCGTCTTCATCCTCATAGCACAGTAAAGAATGAAAAAGGTCTTGACTTACTTAGTTCACCTAGACACTAGTCCTGCCTGCACACAAAGAATTTTCAAAATGTGCTGTACAAGAAAATAGTTTATACAACAGCTCTTAATGAGACGCTGTCTTCTTTAAAACCCATCCATTTTTTTTTCTCTTACAGTCTAAACTCTTAAAGTGTTTGGTCTTCAGAAGGAACAGCAAAATATTTCTGGAAGAGAACACACAATAAATGTGTTTTGCAGGGTACATGGTCTCTGTCACAATCACTCCTCTCTGCCTTCCTAGTGGGAAAGCAGCCATAAACAATCTGTAAACAAATGACAGTGGTTATGTTCCAATAAAACTTTATTTACCTATGTACACTGAAACTTACATTTCATGTGTCACAAAATACAAGTATTATTCTTCATTTGACTTTTGTTCTACTATTTAAACATGTAAGAACCATGCTTTTCTTGTGGGCAGTGCAAAAATAGAGGCGGGCTGCAGAGTCCTACTTTGCAATGTAACGCTTTCTAAGATCTGGCCCCTACTTTCTTTTTCAGTCTAATGTCTTCTCATCTTCCACCCTTACCTTATGGTTTAGTTATGCTGAGCTACTTACCATTCTCTTAGCATCTTATAGCATTTGCTACAATTTTTCTCAGCCTGAATGACCACTTCTTCTTCAATGAATTCTGAAAATCCCTGCTGTAAGTGTACCTCCTCTGAGACGCTCACCCAGACCCTTTGAGTAGCTTTATACAACCTTTTCCTTCTCACCATCTACAATATATGTATATATATCTAAACATGATTCTCACTGTATTGAAATCATCTGTACATTTTCTTTCCCATTGATCATCTGCTTCATGAAGACCAAGACCTTGTTTTATTTGTGCTTCAATCCCCAGAATTTTGTAAAATGCCTAGAGTATGACAAATACATAATGAAGAGCTATTCATGAATAAATAAAGATTGCCAATTAACTAAAATGAAAATTAACTCTTCATCATCTCATATAAGCAACCACCATGTAGGTTGAGTTTAGCTGTGTTTCTGCATCTGTCCACTAGTAAGTTTCATCCAGAGTATCATCTGTAAAAGTTCATTTCAAACCTGACTGTTCACAGACAGCTACTGCAATGACTGGAGAGCAGTGTTTCCTGTTAGAATAGCTATCACCAGAAATATGTTGTTTTAATTTTTTTTTCTGAGAGACTAATTATAGTTTAAAAAATATCCTAAAGAAGAAAAATAGAGATTGAGATCATGATGGCCTCCAATAGCCAAGGACCCTTGGGGACATGAACATGAAATGCCCAGAAACCACACTGGTGACTTTTGGTCAGTATTACTGTCATTGGATAGAAGAAGGAAGTAATTCACTTTGGAAAGTAATTTAAAACAATACTTTTTAAAAACAGACTGGTAAACAAAACAATATTGTGCTTCAGAAAAAACAATGTATGATTTTCTTTTTTAGGATAAATTGGGAGATTGTAAAGAAATTCCACAGCAAAGATACTTGCACTTTGGTATCCTTTAAGAAACAATCTTCTATGTTCAGTATTTCTAGAAACATTGTTATTAGTGGATGAGGAATCTGAAGAAAAACTTCATGGCAGCCTTCAAACACTATAAAGAGATATTTTAAAAAGGAAAATGAGATACTGTACTCTGCATCCTGAGCAACAGGAGGAAGAATAAGTAATTTAAGTTCCATGTTGTACAATGTTACCAGTCTATAATGATTTAAAGATATTGGAAGGATTTCTTAATGAAGACCGTTATTCTGAAGGTTTTAAGAAAAAATCTCTGGGGGGTGGGTAGGTGGATATTCTCTCTAGAAATAACTAAGGGGATTTCATGTATTAAGATATAATTATATAGAGCTCATTAAAAACTACTTTTATATGCTGTTTATAAGATGTTATTATATTTTTTTTTCATAAATTTAGAGGGTCACCATATGTTTATTAACAAACCGGTCAGTAAATAAATGAATCAGCTTTTTATAGGTAAGTATGGCAAAGGAAGATACAGATCCCTGTCTTGAATTATCTATACTGGATGTTAGATATGAAAATGACACTCTGGGATCCCTGCTTTGACTTGGACGTAAGAAATATGTACAGAAACAGTACCAGGACTGATGTGTGTTAACTCAAAAGCTTAAAGCTTTAGGCAGATGCAGTGAACTGAAGGTAATCAACTAAGATGCAAACTGGGGATATATAATTTAAATACCAAGAGACTTCAGGTCGCTGCCCTCCTGTTACCTTTTGGAAGTTACCTTAATTTAAAAAATTGAAGTCTAATTACTGGTTAGTGGCAAAAAGTTAGCCTGGGTCTTTTAATATATCTCAGATTTTTATACTACCTCCTATTCCATCACCAAAATTCTCTTAAAAAATTTCCAAACCCTGTCATTACACTAAAACCAAACCAAAGGGTGTGACAAGTACAACCATCACCTAAGACCTAAACAACAAAGAAATGGCCATCTAAGAAATAGAAAATATTTAGACTCTAGTATAAAAAGTGAAGAAATCTCTATGATTAAGGCAAAGAAAGAAGCTTTGAATGCTTTTCTTTTCTACCCATTAGTAATCAAATTCAAATTTGTTTTGTAACTCTTGGAACTTCCTGAAAGATTATTTTGCTATGAAGCTTTGTGTCTACACATATTCATACCAGACAATGGAGAGAAAACAAGGGAAGTAGCTTCCAGAAGCAACAGCTGAGATCCAGAACATGTGGGTGGAGAAATTGTGTCTACTAACGTTGCATGTTGTTTCCTCTTTGGAGGGTCAGGCTTATGTCAGTTTTCAGACAACATTAACATTAAGCTCATACAGACTTCCTTTTCCTTTTATTACCTTTGTATTCTCATCATTTGTGTAAAGAAGAAATAGCTCGTTTTGATATTTAAGATCTTGTCCACAGTTCTGTGAAATGTCTATAAAGCATATTTGAGTTAGGTCAGAGAAAGATTTTTTTTTCCTTGTATATAGAATAATTTACATTTGAAATCTATCTACACAAAACTACAGAATTTAAATTCAGTTTCAGGAGGTGGGCTATAAGAAGGCAGGGAAACAAAAAGATGTACTTAAGAAAAAAGTAAACATAAAGTTAAGAGGAACATTTTCTTGCAGCTGTAAAAGATGCACAGCTCTCCTTTAAATATTTATATATATATATATATATATATATATATATATATATATATATATATATATATATATATAATCAAATGGCCTTAGGGTTCCCTCAGCTTGACTAAATATTAACTAGTCTTCACCCTGACTATATGCCTCTGACCTCCCTTTTTCTTAGAGCAGTTACTTAAGAAAACTTGCATTTGTAAATTATTTCTCACCCCTTTGAGATGTAGGTTCTTACCAATTTTACACCCAGAAATGTCTTTCTCAGGAAACTGGGAGTTATCTTTTGAAATGGAATCAAGACAGATAGGACCATACCTCCCAGTCTCCAGGAAAGGGTAGAAACCTAACTTCAATAAGTGCCAATTATCAAACACAGATGGCCTAATCCCTCTGACCAGCTTTCTCACCAACATCCTCAGGAACTTTCCCATTAGCTCACCCCAGCGTTTAAGATTCTCCCACCTTTTGTTTCAGCAGAGTTGAGTTCAGTTTCTCTCCCTTATTGCTATAGTCATGACCTCTACTGAAATATACTTTTATTTTTTATTTTTTATTTTTATTGGGGAATACTGGGGAACAGTGTGTTTCTCCAGGGCTCATCAACTCCAAGTCATTGTCCTTCAATCTGGTCGTGGAGGGCGCAGCTCAGCTCCAAACCCAGTCCCCGTTTTCAATCTTTAGTTGCAGGGGGCACAGCCCACCATTTCATGCTGGAGTTGAACCGGCAACCTTGTTATTGAGAGCTTGCACTCTGACCAACTGAGCCATCTGGCCGCTCCCTATTGAAATATTCCTCAATGAAGACTTTCCTTGTCCTTTTTAGCAAGAATCTAGAGTGATATTTCTTCTACAGTACACACACACGGTTCAAAGAGTAATTTATGAATTTGACCTCAAAGGCAAGGGAAATAAATGCTAAAATAAATATATCAAACTAAAAATCTTATGCACAGCAAAAGAAACCATCAACAAAAGATGCAACAGACTGAATATGAGAAGATATTTGCAAACAATGCCTACAATAAGGTGCTAATATCCAAAATATATGAAGAACTTGCACAACTCAACAACAAAAAAATAAACAAACAATCTGATTATAGGCCTGAACAGACATTTCTCCTAGTAAGACATACAGACGGCCAACAAATATATGAAAAAATGCTCAACTTTAGTAGCTATTAGGAAAATGCAAATCAAACCCACAATGAGGTATTACCTCACACCTGTTAGAAGGTCTATTATCAACAAGACAAATAATAACAAGTCTTAGAGAGGCTGTGGAAAAAAAGGAACCCTCGTACGCTGTTGGTGGAAATGTAAATTGGTAGAGCTCCTATGGAAAATCGTATGGAGGTTCCTCAAAAAAATTAAGAATAGAATTACCACATGACCCAGCAATTCCTTTCCTGGGTATCTCTACCCCAAAAATCTGAAAACATTTATCTGTAAAGATATATGTACTCTGATGTTCATTGCGGCATTTCTACGGTGGTCAAGACATGGAAACAACCAAAGTGCCTTTCGATAGATTAATGGATAAAGAAGATGTGGTATATATATACAATGGAATATTACTCTGTCATAAGGAAAGATGAAATAGTACCATTTGCGACAACATGGATGGATCTTGAGATTATCATGCTAAGCAAAATAAGTCAGACAGAAATAGTTGAGAACCATATGACTTCACTCATATGTGGGATATAAAACTGAAAGCAATAAAGGAACAAGACAAACAAAGAAACAAAAACTCATAGACACAGACAACAGTTTAGTGGTTACCAGAGGGAACGGGGGGCCGGGGATGGCAGAAGAGGGTAAAGGGAGTTACATATGTGGTGATGGAAGGAAGACTGACTCTAGGTGGTGAGCATACAATGTAATATATAGATGATATATTACAGAATTGTACACTTGAAACCTATGTAATTTTACTAACTATTGTCACCTTGATAAATTTAATTAAAAAATACACACACACGTACACGTGAACACACACACACACACACACACACACACACATATATATATTTAAAGCAAATTGTTTTCAAATTATTCTTCCTAAAGTATATTTCATATTAATAAATTAATTTAAGGTTGAAGAAATAGTTTAAAACATAAAGGCAGACAAGATTATGTCTGCAAAAAGTGAAGGAAATTCAAATGTCTGCATTTCAGAGAATTTGAGAAAGTGAAAACAATACATTTTTTTAATTAAAATTTATTGTGGTGACAATGGTTAGTAAAGTTACATAGGTTGCAAGTATTCAATTCTGTAATATGTCATCTAAAATATATATCACACTGTGTGTTCACCACCCAGAAAACAATACAATTTTTAAAGAAAAAAGTTCCAATGTTACATTCTATTGCTAGAAATATAATACACTGTATTACATAATAATATGGTCATGGAGAGTTATAAGTATAATTATTTTTGTAAATAAAAATATTTCAAATGAATGAGTGTATTTAAAAGTTTAACAATATTATACTATTTAAGTAATATATTATTAATAATATTAATATTAATAATTTATATATACCCCTATTACTACATGCCAGGCTCTGTTTAAAATTGTTTGCATATGTAACTGCATTAATCCTTACAAGGACTTTATAAAGTAGGTATTATTTATCCCCCATTTTATAGATGAGGAAATTGATGCACAGAGACGTTAAATGAACTCATCCTAGATCACACAGGTAGTAAGTAGCAGAACTAAGATTTGAACTCACTAAGTCTAGTGCCCTGTTGAAGGCCATGTCCCCAGAATACCACCGACATAACCTGTTGAGGAGACAAAGCTGAGTTTGTGGCTTACTGCCCTAAGGAAAATCACCTCTAGAGCTTCAACAGTGTTCTGAGGAGGGAACCAAAGGTCAACATTTATTGAAAATTGAAAGTTTGGTTTAGCACAGATCTTACAAAGGGGTGGTTTGATTATGACTAGGTAAAGATCCATGAACAACAGTCTAGGATTGGTGGAAACACAAACTGAAGATATTCTAGGCAAAAGATTTGTAGTATTTAGTGCACCCACTGTCTATTGGTACTTTCTGTTGAAGATGGATCAGTCTGGAACTGTATGAAATACGAAGCCATTTTCTTGTGCTAACATTGTTAAAAAAGACAATGGAATAGGAATGTTATGTGAATGTACATAATAAGTTGTATGGAGCTGGGCAATTTTGTCCTCACTGTCCAAGCTGGGTGCATGGACATATATACTTTGGGTCCTCTACATCTTCTAAAAGAACACTACAACAATTTATGTTTCTGTTTGAATCAGTATGCCTGCTGAATAAATTAACTTTTGTAGGTGGGTATTTAATATGATTTTTGAAACACCATTTATGTTAATCAGGAAAATTTGTAGGTTAATCAGGGTGCTTAATAAATAATTTAACTTGCTATCATTTAATTCTATGGAGATGTTTCTGCAAATTAACATATTTGAATACCTTTTTGAATTGAATAAAATTGTTTAATGAACCTCACTGGTTTTTAGCCTTAAAAGTAAACCTTAGAGTTCTGTCTAGGAATTATAAGAACAGGCTTTTTTTCTATATGTGTATTTCCTTATCTATGTACTTTGAAACTAATATTTTCCCTTGCAAGTATCTTGTTTTTCTTTTTTCCTTTTTGTTATTGGTTTTTAACCCCTTATGAAGCTGTAGCTGCTGCTGCTAATAGGGACTTTAAAAAGAGAAAACATGTTTTCTCCTAACAGATGACCAAACTACATTAAAAGGATAATACGATGAAATAAACATCTTTTATTAAATACATGCTAAATGTCAGGTACACCAGGTATCATCATATTAGGGTTTCCATCTATTGCAAGTAAAAATAAAAAACACTCAGTTACATTTGAATTTCAGATAAATCTCAAAAAATTAATCCCCAGTAATATTGGGACATCCCGATACTTAAAAAAAAAAAAATATATTTAATTGAAATTTTAATTAAACTTAATTTTTGTATTTTATCTGACAACTCCCTTTAGTGGCCAGTTTTCATTCGACAAGAGTTGAGAGAGGTAAAGCTATCCTTCTATTTTAATTATTTTCTAATAATTTTCCCTTTAGATTTGCTTTCTTCCACTTAGGCTCTCACTTGGGCTTAGGTGCAGAGATGCAGGCAGACCTAAAGTCTTTTTACCCTGTAGATAGGTATAACTTAGTCTTTATTAAGGTTACAAAGCAAAATCAATTTGAAAGGAATGTTATATTCAATATAAATATTATAATCTAACAACTTTAAAATCACTGTATCTCTCATATTCCATATTTATAATAAATACAGATGCTGTTCGGTGAAAAGTATATTCTGTAAGGCAATATTCAGAGATCTAAGATATTATTGAAGGAAAAGAATAAACAAGGAAATACCAATATTTCTTGAACATTTACAACATGCTCAGATCCATGCTAAAAGGTTTAAAACTTTTCTTAAAAAGTTTAATTATCACAACATTCAGGTAATTTTTTTTTTCTCTCCAAAATGAGAAAACAAGTTCAGAGGAGTTCATCAATTTCTTTAGGCTACAGGTCTAGTAAAAAGTGAAAGAGGAATTCTAACTATATGTTTATTAGCTCCATTTTGTCCATCACACCAGCTGGATATAGATTGTAATCAGTTTTAACTGACTGCCATAAATGATGCCCAAAGAAGGAATAATCTATACCAGGGAATGTCAGTAAATTCTCATGACTCAAGATGCATACCCAAAGATATAATGCACTCATTCTGATAGGATGGGTGTTGACATCAAGTCACCAGGTGAACATACTGCATCCAGGTTAAGGTTAGGGAAGTCACTGGTGGAGGGTACTTAGGTAATGATGACCTTTATCAGAAAAGCAAGACTCTCATCTGTTGACTTTTGCTGTTCCCTTCCTTCACCCGAAAAAAGGAAGACAACTGATATGGTGGCATTCATTGGACTGTCAGAATTGTCTACTCTTCATGTGTTGACTGTCAGTGTCCTCAAAAAGATGATCAAAAAAATCTGATGATCAAGCAAAATTAGGTTTATTAGGTGTACTTCAGGGAGAGGTAACACCACCTAAGAGAAACATAAGAGTCTTAACAATGTTATAAAAAAGGAAAATCAGCGGAGGATATTTATGGGGTTTTTATGTTTTGGCCTGGGCTAGGTGATTTTAAAGTAAGTCTGTAAAGTTAGAGAAGATATGGAATTGAGCAAAGTTCATGTGAAATAATAGTTTTGGATTGGTGGAAGCAGCTTGGAATTGGAAGTGAGACTTAATGAACAAGTGTTAGTCCTGTTTACATTCTCAAAACCAGACAGATTTTGGATGGATTTTTTTAGATAGGGAGAGCGGGGTTCAAATTCGGTTTCTTTCTACAGACAAGAATTTTAAATCATAAGCCTATAAAGATGAAATCAGATGTTGGATATAGTATATATTTTCAGTTACAGTGTTTGGAATAAATTATCATTCAGTAATTGGGTAACATCAATAGTTTTAAGACTAAGTGCTGAAGAAAAGAATATAAAAGAGTGATGAGGCTGAGCTGCTAAGTAGTGGTTTTAAGATCCAATCTCTAGCCTAGGGATGTATTTGGTCAAGTCCAGGACAGATACTTATATTGGTCACTGAACAACTGAGTTAGAAACTATATCATATAAAAGGAATAAATAATTTATATGACTGATCAATAAAACTGAAATTGTGTTAGAGAGGAATTTACATAATTGCTACCCCCCCCATTGTAGGGTAAAATCTTTAGGGCAAAATACACGACAAGTTAAACATGTGCAATACAAAATAAATACGTGAGACAATAAGCAGAAAATGTGCTACCTGACAATTATATTATTTAAAAAATAAACTCATTTAATTTTTTGAATTATAGAAATAAGGTAAATGACATTAAGTGTAGATAATGATATATGCTACTACAATATTTTACCAAATTCACTAATGTGAGCTGGAAAAAAAATTTAAGTCATAAAATAAGCATTGTTGTTTGTAAAGATAGGAATTTGGAAGAGAATGTGAGAACAGCTGAAATAAATCTCTTATATCACTTTAAAAGCCCACTCTATCATGTTATTTACAATTATAAATACACTGAAAAATAGAGATAAAAAAGTCTCTTAAGTCTTAACATGCAGAGAATGGTTGGATCGCAAGGGATTGCTTTTATAATCCTTGTCACTAGATCTAAATTATCAGGAAAGTAATCTTCAAATTATATCTAAGCAAAGTATTTTAGAGTTGGGTGGTAAACATTTATCAATGTTTCTTTGTTCTCCTAAGCAGCTATAGCACTATTATTCTCTAAACTACCCTATTATGATATCATCTGGAGAACCAGAAACGCATCTGGTAAAAATTGATGGACCCTGGTTACACAGAAATCCTATGAGCTAGATTTCCCCCCAAAGATAGAGCAAACAGTTAAATCAGCCCAGATCCATCTATTTTAGTCTCTGTTTGGGACTTGGAATAATCTGTTTTTCTAGTGTTGGCCCACAACTGATAGCTATGGATAGTATGTCATTTGACACTAAATTGAGAAGAGTTTCCTGTGGCTGGAGAGTTTCAAAGAGAGAAACTCTCTTTGTACACTATGATCAAAACATATGCCAATTAAGCTTTCAATTGGATTTTAAATATCTTAAGTAGTGATAAAAAAAATACACTGAGTTGTTTTGTCAAGGGTGAAGATTTTAGCAGTCATCAAAACCTAGAAATCTACCAATTCCAGCAATGCACAATCTGTATATTTTTATCAAAGCATGGAACATTTCAAGGTTGCTACAGGCAAAAATGGTCACAATTCCCCCTACACCACTCATCCAGTCTCCCACTACTCTCTTCATTTATAGTTCAGGAGACTGCTTCATATTTTCTAATCATTAACTTTCATTTTCCTGTCTCTGGGCTTTTGATATACTGTCTATATAGAATGCTCTTTCCCTGCATCACCATATTTTAGGTCATAAATCAAACAAAACCTCATCCTTTAAACATCCCTCACCTTTTCTTAGCTAAAAGTAATTTCCCTCTTTTGTCCCTTCTTAAATATTTTGCTCACAATTCATAGCAAGCCTTGCATAAGTGGCAAAATGGTCTATACATAGTAAGTTACAAGTATGTGAATAAACAAAGAGGAAACACACATATTTATGTTTGCATAAAGAAATAATGGAAAAGATATACAAAAAAATACAAAGTGAAAGGGAAAAAATGGTCTCAATGTCTACCTTTGTTTATTAACTTCACTTTTTGAACCTGGTGATTACATTCAACAGATGTATCCAAATACAAAAGGGACATCTTGCATCACTGTTGTTTATGAATATTGTCTCCCTTACTTTTTGCTAAGTTCTCCTAGAATAGGGGCTATATATTGTTCATCTTTTTTTCACCCCATACCTGATCTTGTAAAGCACATGCATTAAGAACATTGAATAAAGCCCTGCCCCCAACTCACCCCATTTGGGTATATTCTGAATATAAGCTGATAAAAGTAAACACAAAGGAAGCAAATCTTTCCATTCTTTACAAGTAGTAGTTTACATCATTAATGTGTTGATGATGAGAACAGAGCATCTTTCATATATTAGTCAAAGACAAAGTATTCACTAATCCTTAGAGAGATGAAAATATAACTAACTTACTATCTTGAAAATAACAACAGCAATAATAATAGTAATAATAATATACCTCTGTTAGACTATAAAAAGGCATCTTAGAATCTAGAAAGTTAAAAATAAAAAATAGTCTGTGGATTATAAGTATAACAGTGACAACAGCAGATGATCTGAGTACTCCAGATTATGTGGAAGTCCTTGCTCTCCAGTAGGTCACGTTCTTGTATATTATATGACACTTTCCATTACAAATCCTTCATTTCCTTTTACTTTATTACAATAAACAATATCCTTCCTCCCAACTAATCTCCCACTCCACCAGATTCCCAATGTCATCCTCACCTGTCTTTTTTTTTTAATCTCATAATGTCTGGAATTTAAGAATATACCTCTCTTCGCCCTTTGACTTGGGGAAACACTAAATATAGTCTAAATTAGAGCCTGGGCTAGACGAACCGACTGAGAGGGAGTCTGAGATTTGCAGCCTTCTAAATAAGACCTAGCTTCCTAATTAGCTCAACAGGGAACAAAATAGCATTCAGCCTTCCTTTTCTCTGATCCTCCCCCGAACTTGGCAAGACAATTTGCAACCCAGGAGGCTCAGTAAAAATAAATCACCATCACAGAGGTATAGTGCACCATAAATACTCAAAACCTAAAATCACAAACTTACAAATTGGAAGGGTTTCATATATATGTCCTGAAATCCCAGAGTTATGGACCATTTTCTCTACTAAAAAGGAGGAAAATGCCATAGTGATTACTCATGGCAATTCAACCAACTCTATTTTTAGTTAATTAAGAATATTATTTAACTGTTAAGGACAAGTCTAATTTTCCAATCCAGAAATAACATAAATGCTTGTGTTTTCTCTTTAGTACAGAAACCAGAGCTCAAAAGAATGATGGAGGAAGAGAAGGGAATCCCCAAAGCATTAAATAATAGGTCCACATCTTACAGATCATCATCCCCAGACAATCAGACACTACATAAATGTTTCCATTGTTCATTTCCTTTATTGCAGATACAATGAAACTGTCTAGTATGATTAAGAGATGTCTTACCATAGAAAATAGAGGCATTTTCCTAGAATACATCATTGCAAGCAGTTTTTAAAGCTGATTAAATGGCTCATCTGTTTCATCACAAACCCTCACTTACTAAAGATAAAGAAATCATGCAATAATTCAAACTTCATTTTTAGGGATTAAGTTTTATGCCAAAATGATTACATATTCTAGGAATAGCTCTCTAAGAATGCTGGTTTTACAAAATAGCTTCCAGTGGTTAAAATAGATATGCATTTTCAACCTGAATATGCTGAATTTGGTATTCAGTAGAAATTTGCTTAACTAATGAATAATTTGCTTCTGTGGTAGTAAATGCCACCTGATGTTAATTAAAACAGTCCCCCAAATATGGTTTACATATTGACTTTTGGGGAAACAACTACTATCAAAACCCTACTTCTTATACTTCTTGTTACATTTAAAAATATATATATTGGAACACCCTCCCTACTCACCTGATCTGGCCCCCAATGACTTTTTTCTTTACCCAAAGATAAATGAAATATTGAAAGGAAGACATTTTGATGACATTCAGGACATCAAGGGTAATACAACAACAGCTCTGATGGCCATTCCAGAAAAAAAGTTCCAAAATTGTTTTTAAGGGTGGACTAGGTGCTGGCGTTGGTGCATAGCTTCCCACGGGGAGTAGTTTGAAGGTGACCATAGTGATATTCATCAATGAGATATGTAGCACTTTTTCTAGGACTAGTTCGCGAACTTAATTGTCAGACCTCGTAATATATGTTTTTGTATATTATATATTTTATATCTTAATTTTCTTAGCTCATCTTTCCATGGTAAGGGGATCTCCAGTTGATGAGCGCCACCCCCCCCCCACCCCCCCCCCCCGTGCTCTGAACCCAGTATCCAACTCCTTCTTCACATACCCATCTGCATATCAAATGCCTCATTTTTCTCTTTAAATCTAGAGCTCATCATTTTCTATTCCACCTTTAAACAAGCTTAAAACTCTCTAAACTTCCACTTTTGTCCTCCATCCAGCTGGCATTATTTCCTTCCCTTGAAAGCTAAGCTTCTAAAAAGCACATATATATACAAGATGAAAGTACAAATGCATAAAATGCTAGAAGGTTATGGATCTAAGTGTTGACTGCTGTTCCATCTCATTGATGGAACTACAGGTGATTTTTTTTCTTTTTAAAAACTCTTTAATTAAAAATAAATTCTAGAATAAATAAGCAAGTATTATTTTTTGCCAGATGAGAATAACAAAATATTTTCAGAAGTGTTTGTATTTGAATAAACTAAACATAGTAGTGATACTTAATTTGGAACTTTGAGTTTATTAATTTGGTTTAATTTATTATTGACTCCAATCAGACAGATATTCAGGAGTAAATAAGTAAAGGTTGTTTCATGATGCCATCTTATTCTTACTTTGCATATTGAACAGACTTGAAAATAACAGATTTGGCATGAAGGCTTGGAAAATTTTGCACCATAAAATGAAAGTCTTTAAGAGATGGTATGGGAAAGAAATCAATGTAACATTGTTATTAGAGCTATCAGAGAAGGTAGGAAGTATTATAGTCTCTGTATGGCATTTTTATTCTACAAAACCAGTCGCTAACGTTTATTGAACAGTATGTGCAAGAACTGTGGTAAAGACTTAACATGAGTCACGTGTTTGTTCCTTATGACAAAATTCTAAGGTAGGTGCTATTATTATTTATATTTTTAAAATGATGAAAGGATGGCAAAGAGAGGTCAATGAACTTATTCAAGGTGATGCAGATAAGTGACTGGGTTTTGAACCTAATCTGACTTCAGAGTCTATGCCCCTAATTACTATTGTGTTCTGTCCTCCTATCTAGAGAGAAATTAACCATTACCAAAAATTCTCATATATGACCTAATTTTAGAAAGCTTAAAAGTAAAAATGGCATTTATAGTGTTCAGATAGAATATTATACTTTCATTTATCCTTTTATTGAAATAGAAATGTTTTTCTTTAAAATTCATTGAAATTTCAAATATTCAAATGATGAAATATAATGAAATGATAGCCCTCAAATTATAGTTATAGTTACATTTTATTTACATATATATGAGTAAATTGATCTCTCCCTCTCATCTTTCTCTTCAGTGTGTGTGTGTGTATGTGTGTATATAATTTCACACATATGTATAGCAACTGTCACATATTCTAATTACCACTAACATACACATACACACAGTTCTATTGCAGTTGGGATATACTGTGTACAGAAATAAAGGAAAGGTGTATATAATCATATGCCACTTAATACATTCTGAGAAATGTGTCATCATTAGGTAATTTCATTACTGTGTGAAGCCTTAGAGTACACTTACACTAACCTACACGACAGAGCCTATGACTATAGTTGTATGTAGTATACTATTGTAAGACTGGCAGCACAGTAGGTTTGTTTACACCCACATTACCACTACCAGGTAAGTACATGTAGTTTAACACTGACAGGTGGGTTTTCTTTTGGTAACACAAGTGCCTGAGTCTCATTGCCAAAGCATCCATTTCAAAGAGGCATCAGATTGAAGAAAGCTTATCTTCAATAAACACATTGACAACCGTAAGACTAGATAAACAGCTAGGAAGCCTACCCTCTACTGAGGCTCCTTTGTTTCAGAGATCCTGGTTGATTTGAATAACAGACCATTTAGGCTATTCATTTATTTATGTATTGCTATGTTTTAAATTTCTGCTTTTATGTTTTAAATTCACCTACAAAGAGTGAGCCCTGGATACCCTAGGCTCCCTCCATGGTTCTCAATAAAAGCAGAACCACAGGTGCTTATGCCCTCTTTCTCGCCTCTCTCTACCCATGATCTTGCTGTGTGCCCCCTGGCAAGCCTTATATGCTCCAGAGTCTGTAAGTGATAAACTCTATTTTATTTTAGAGTTTCCTAATGGCTATTGCTTAAAGGTGTCTTGTGACCATAATAAGAACCACAAGGGTCAGTCCAGTTTTAACACTGGTTTAGAAAAGGAAGAGGTCTGCGGGAAGCCCACTGCAGCCCAGGTGAATGACCCCGAGTATTTCTAGCCAACAGCATTACTACCCACAGATGAGACCCGTACAAAACAGTAATATATTATGACAGCTAACTTGTCACTAGGTGATAGGAATTTTGCAGCTCCATTATAATCTCATGGGACCACTGTCATATATGCGGACCATTGTTATGTGGCACATGACTATATTCTAAAAAGTAATAACAAAATGTTTTTCCAACAAGATCAAATGTTTTCACTTTATTACTTTATGCACTATCATTTAGAGATTCAATTATTTATTGCTTAATGCAATAAAAATTTACACCTAGTGATAAGACACTAGTGATAAGAAATACAAAATTGAGTTTAGTGTCAGAATAGAGGTATACAGAACAACTCAAAAGGTGCTTTGATAGAACAGCACATAAAATGGGCAGAGAATGAATGCCAATCTTAAATAGAAAATGGGTTCAGGAAAGAGGGAGACCCACGACCCTAGAGAAACTGGCGGAATTAGTCAACCAGAGGAGTAAAAGAATGTTCCAAACAGAAGAAATCATATGTATGAATGTAGTCCACACAAGAATGGACAGGAAAATCATTAGCTGCTGTGGGTAAAAGAGCTTAAATATGTCATAAAGAAGTGTCACAAAGTCTATGATCTAGCACATTTGTTCCCCCTTTCAGCTCAGTTCCTAGTCAGGAAACAATTCTTTTCTCTCTGAGGATTATATTGATGAAATTTTCCTTGCCATTAAAATATGAGATAGAATGAGCACCACATAGAAGAGGCAATGAGGGAATGACCGTAGACATCCCATAGAGAGGTGGAAAGCTACAGCACAGAAGCATTTTAGAATATGCTAGCTAAAACAGGGATGGCAAAGAGTTTCAACTTGAACATCAACTTGTGTTAATTGGAAATAGCTGTGCTGAGAAAAGTTTCCATTTCCATCTGGACCATTGGTAGGGCCAACGGGTGGCCTGCAAGCCTTTAGTTCCACCCCCCACATGGAGAAATTTTGTAGCTGCTACCGACACACATTCAGTAGGAATGAGTGCTGCAAGCAATTAATGACACTCGTCATGGACACTGAATTTGAGAGTGGTGACACACAAGACATGTATTATCTCATGGCTATTTTGGAGCCACAACACGGTATATTTTGGGGGAGTGGCAAGAAATGATTCTAAATGGGTAGATAAATGCTATCAGAAAGTTACTCTGCTATCCTCAGGAATCTTGACTTGAGTACAGCACAGGGTCATTAAAGAACTTTTACTAAGGGGACAGCTTGATAATCCCATTTCTATAATGTATTAAACTGTCCTATTTTATTGTCTGATTCCCTCACCAGACTCTCAGCTCTTTGATAATAAGAAAAGACATATGTTAGTACGCTCAGTGAAGAGTTCATTTTAGTGAATGAGTACTGATGAGCTTCCTTTGCAGCATTTAAGAAAACACACACACACACACACACACACACACACACACACACACAACATTTAAGGACATTAAAAACAAAACAAAACAAAACAAAAAAACCTATAAGACTATGAAGACTGTAAGACTTTGAAGAATTGCCCAGAGAAATATGATGAACTTTAGATGTCACAGAAACCAAGAGAAAGATTTTTTTTTTTCATGAAAGAGTCAGAATTCAGCAACTGGAAAGTTATTACCAGTATTCTTAATGATAGAATATCAATAAAGAAGTATGAGTGGAATTAAAACTGTGGTAGGCTTAGGAGTGAAGAAGTAGCTGGGAGTATAGCCTATTCTTGTGTGAAGGTATGCCGAAAGGAATAATGGTAACTAAGGGAGCCTAAAGTTCAGGGTAAGATTATGTGAAGTAATAAGAATCTCTTTAAGATTATAATATTTATAGAAAGATGGAAAAATATGTAGTGTTTTAGGATGTACAATATTCTAATTTGTCACTGTTTTTCTGCCAGCCCATATATGTTGTGTTGAAGAAATGACAGTTTTAATCAGGATAAAAGCACTTTTCAAAAAGGTAATTTTGAACTATGATACATCTTTACATGAAAAACCATCCCCAGCTGAAGGCAGGCCTGAGTAGAATATGCTAGAGCAAGGCTTAGGTTAGTATGAAGGCCATAGATATTTAGAAGAGAGAATTACAGAGATGTGAAGAGGGGAACAGAAAGGAGGTGGTAAGATACAAGACATAAGCTACATCTACTCACAAAATTTCCTAGAGCCACATTCATGGCTGGGAAAGGAGTAGGGAACTCTCTCAAAACTTTTTCCCCCAGATGTTAAATCAGGACAGAATTCTGACCTAATATCATAGGTTTAATGGTTTCTAAAATTAAGCTTGAGAACTTCAGACTCACATAGCATTTTCTCCTAGGAAAACGTCCAAAAAAAGGTTTTAAATTCTGACTTAGAATGTATCTTTCGATAAACAGCCTTTTTTCACAATTTGTACCTGTCAGTATCTATTTCAGACTAGGAGAAAAGTGACTGCATTTCACTCATGGATTTGTGCTGAATCTTTTAGTAATTGTACTTGAAGCCTTGTAACTTCATGTAATATAATTGTGCTGAGTTAGCACATTTTGTGAAATGATTATTAACTAAAGTCCAATATTCATATTTGGTTGACTTATGCTCCTCTAGATGATCTCTGAGGAACAATGTCTGTGAAGTTCTGTTTTAAACCATCACAATCTATTAATTTTTCTTAATGATCCAGTGAGTTGTCAAAAAGTATTTATTGGGATATTGCCAGAATTATAGAAAGAGTCCTAAGACACTTAAGGAGTGGCTAGATTTTCTTTTTAAGCAATCAGACTCGTATTCTTGAAAAGTTAAAGCACATGATATTAACAAAAGTTATCCTGTGTGTGCAAAGCATGCACTAGATATAAAAATTAATAATCTGTTTATTATGTAATAGATAGAAGCACTGTCTGGTAGCATTCAAGCATTATTCAGACTGTCTGATGTTTTAATAATACATTCCAGTATGTAGAAGGCTCAGACAGAAATGAGCCTAAAAGGAAATTGAATCACACACATACTGATTTATGCCACTGCATTGATTTGCAGATATAAATCTGAGGTTAAAGGAACTTCTGAGATGACCACTTGAAACCATTTGAAAAGTTTCACCTCTGAATTTTACTGCAAGGTCAAACAGACAAAGTACAGTCAGATGAGGGCATGAAAAATATATGTGTGAATGTCTTAGCCAGAAAAAAATTATTTCAGAACCAATGAAGTTTGTTCATACATAAATCTAGGGGCCTTTGATCCAGGCATGTTTTGCTCAAATATATTAATATGATATTTGACAGGTCAATTAGAATAATTATTAACCCATCCCAGTTCACAGTGCCTGTCTCTCTCTTTTTTTTTTTTTTTTTTTTAAATAGCCCTTTACTGTGACCACCAGCCATTCCCACACTGCATGGCCCTGTTTCTTTGTCCATACCTGACAAATTCAGGGGTGGACACATAACAAAACATGAGACAATCAGATTCCCTCTCAAAGTTGGAATTTTGAACTCAATCAGAGACTAAGGGGTTTGTACGAATCACTTACCAACCAGCAAAATAAAAATTATCCTGGGAAATTAAAACAAAGGGAATTTAATGCAGGAAAATTGTTACATCTGTGAAGAAAGAGCTATGAAGCCAAATGGGGGAGAGTGAGTGAATGCAAAAAGGGAGTCACTACATCCTTAGGTTGGAAGAACAAAGGGAGGGAGCGGTATTACCAGAGCTCTCGGGAACAAAGCAGTCAAAAGTTCTTGCCCTTGTGGACTTACTTTTCTGGAAAGGGATATAGATAATAATTATAAATCCTCTCAGAGGGACTTTTTAGTCTCTTCTAAATATTCTGACTCCATAGACTGCCCAGTCTACACAGAAGGATGTAGGACAAGAACCACAGCTAGCTGGAAGGACAGTGGCAGGCATTCCTCCCAGTGGGGGTCATTGCAGCAGCCACACAGAAGACAGTTGAAGTATAAGGGATGAGTTTCACATAAGGCAGGCATATGAACTGTTGGCCAGTACTGCTCTGCCTTAAAATTTCATGCCCAGCACATGTTAATACGTCTTTAACAATGCCATACATACACATTTCGGTGACCCCTGTAAGGGATACACTAGTGACAGGACTCAAAACATTCAGACAAGCCAATGTATGATGCTCTCATCAGGTGTTGACAGTTCATTCACATTCCCTCCCAGTCTGATGGAATTTACCGACTGAGGGTCATTATTGGCGATCATGCTTTGTAACACAGTTGACATCATCTTTACGTCTTTTCAGGAAAACACAGCCAGGAGTTTAATTGAAGGCCTGATTCTCATACAGTGGGGAAAGAGTTTTGTTAACTTTTTCACTCAAAATAATCACAATGAAAAAATAAATTATACAGTATGTTAGAAGTTGGTATTACGGAGAAAGGAAACTTAAAGAGGATAAGAAGGGTTAGAAGTTCAAGGTGGTTACAATCTTAAATATGGTGGTCAATGTGATAGACATACTTTAGGACGGACCCCATGATTTCTACCTTCTGGTACTCTTGCCTTGTGTTGTCTCCTCTCGTTGAGTGTGGGTGAAGCCTATGACATCATGATAACAAATGGAATGTGCCAAAGGTGGCAGGATGCAACTCCTGTGACCATACTGCATATGACCATAATGCCTTTCCATTTCTGTGTCTGAAGAAGAAAGTGATCATGTCAGAAAGGCTTCTGTGGAAAGAAGCTGAAAGCAGGCTCCAGCCACGAAACTGAGCCTCTCACTCCAAAAGCCCATGAAGAACTGATGCTGCCAACAACATGAGAGCGAGGACATAGATCCTCCCCAATCAGGCCTCAGGTGTGACTACAGCCCTGGCAGCCTGATGACAGCTTTGCAGAGGACACAGCTAAGTCATAACTAGTCTCTTACATGATAGAAACTGTGAGAAAATGAATGTGTTATTTTAAGCTGCTAAATTTGCATTAGTATTGTTATGCAGCAATAGATAACAAATACATCAATGCCGTTTCTATTAACAAGGTGGTCAAATATCATGTGGTTCTCAGGGGAAAGAGCATTTGGGGCAGAGAAAACAGAGTGAAAAAATATCCTGAAGTCAGAACGTATTTCTGTGTTTCCCCAAAAATAAGACCTAGCTGGACCATCAGCTCTAATGCATCTTTTGGAGAAAAAAATAACATAAGACCCGATGTCATGTCATGTCATGTCATGTCATGTCATGTCATGTCATATCACATCATATCATATCAAAGACCCAATCTTATATTAAAATAAGACTGGGTCTTATATTAATTTTTGCTCCAAAAGATGTATTAGAACTGATGGCCCGGCTAGGTATTATTTTCAGGGAAACACAGTAGAACTAGCAAGCAGCCAAAGCCTTTGGAATCAAATGAACACAGGAGAAAGTAAAAGGAGCAAAAAAGAAAGAACAGTATGAAGAAACTTCTAAGCTACAGTGAAGGCTTTGAGATTTTAAGTGAAATGGAGACATTAATTAGAGGGTTTGAACGAAGTAACATGCTCTAAGTTAACATTTTAATAGCTTTGCCCTGGCTGGTGCGTTGAGAATAGCTTATAGGAGATCAAAATAGTAATAGAAGAGACCAGTTAGGAGGCTATTACAATAATATAAGTGAAAAATGATGGAGTTGCATCAGAGTGAATGGCACTGTAAGTGGTGAAAACTGGTTGGATTCTGGTTACGTTTCAAAGCTAAAGTCAACAGGAATTCAAGATGAATTAGATATGGGGTGTAAGGAAAAGAAGACTCAGGATAGCTACAAAGGTTTAGGCAGGAATAACCAAGATAGAGAAAACTGAGTGAGCAGCTATATTTTTTTGGCTCTGTTTTGTTCTTCAGTGAGAGGGTGGTGAATATCAGAAGCTCAGTTAACGACATATGATACCTGAAATATCTATTAGGCATCCAGCTGAAAGCTGAAACTGTTGTATCAGTATTGCTGTATCATGAGTTTAGAGGGGAGGCACAGCCTCGAGTGTACATTTAGGTGTCTAAAATTTTTAGGTTGGATAAGCTTACCAAAGGAATGAATGAATGTAGAGAGAGGAGAGAGCATTGACTCAACACTGGAGCACTCCAAGGTTAAATGACTTTAAGAAAAGAGGAAATCAACAATAGAGACTGAGAAAAGGGGACCAATTAGTTAGAAGGCAAGCCAAGACATCATGGTATACAGAGACTCAAGTGGAGAGAATGTTTTTAGGAAGAGGGGGTATCCACTCTGTCCAATGCTGCTAAGAGATAAAATAAGTTGAGAACAACTGGATCAGTAGCAGTCATTGATAAACTTCATAAGAACAGATTTGTCGAGTAGTGAGATTGAATTTGATAAATGTGCAATAGCTCATGCAATGAAGAACGGAGATTAGTTTGTTAGTATAGTTGTTTTGAGATGACAGAAGTAAGCACTGGAAAATTGACAATGTAGAATAGAAATAGACAAATCATTGGAGTGACGTTTTTGTGAGATGAAAATTTTGGGGTCTTCTCAGGAGCAAAAGTCTGGGTAGGGACAAAGAAAGTACATTTCCCAGATTAGGAGAGGTGACAGAGTATAGAAATACCAGTGCTGGTAGGTACAAGTTTACTAACATTCTTTTCTTATTGCTTCAATTTTGTCAATTAAAGTTGAAGTAAAACTATCAGTTAGGAATGAGAATGGGAATAGCTACTGACAATTCAAATAGAAGGTAGATGATGTATAACAATCACCTGAGAATGGATGGGAAATGGAAAATGATTTCTGGGCAGGGTGAAGAACAAATTTACATATCTTGATCATGCATGAAATAAAATGAGTCAGGACGATATTATGCTTTCTCTCTTTTTTTTTTTCTATCTACATTCAGCTGTTCAGGAAGAATGGAATAGGTCAAGATTTGGAATTAATCAGGGCTGGGGCTTTGCAAGCACTATGACAGAGTAAACGAGGGAAGAAGGTTTAGGATATATCTATATACATATAATAATGGACTATGGGATTTAAGCAGATGAATGAGGGAAGAGGGGACATCAGGTAATGGACAGGCAAAACATTTCATCAATTTAATGCTACGATACAGTGAAAATATTGTTATAGCTGAGATACTGGAGGTAGTAAACCTATAAAAATAGGTCAGTGACTGGGATGCATGAAATTGAGAATTTGGAGGTGCCAGCACTTTCTGGTAATGACAGTTATTTGATATATCCATTGAGGAAAGTGTTGAGGTATTATATAGGGCTGGATCATTGGAGGAAAGTAGCCCAGAGATTTGAAAAGAACATGTTCATATATATTAAAATTGACCAGAATTTAGCTGAGAGTGGTATTGGGTAGAATGAACATAGCTAAAAGCCATTAATAAAAGAGGGGGCATACCCTTGTGGCCTATTAGAAGGCAACTGTGACGGGTAGTGTCTGATACAGTCTTATGGCAGATACAAATCTGAGTGTTTTTATGAAGGTGAGAGAGATAATGGATTCAAGGCATGAGCGAAGAGCAAAGAAACCATCTACCCCACTTCTAGACCCACTGATTCAATTAATGGGGAACAAATAGGGCCCCCACCTGACAGTGCTCTGGGTGAAGCAGTGTCCCCAGGGCAGACCTAGTTTTACTTCGAACAGGAAAGTGAAAGATTTACTTATTCAGATGTTATATTTCACAATGTCCCTTGAACTCACCAATCCACTGTTCATACCACAACAGAGCAGTATTTTTATAAAGCAACGGACGATTGTGGGGATCCTTCTTTTAAGTTACGTTAACAGCGTATAATTCCGCTCAGGATGAAGCCCAAACCCCACCGTGTAAACAATGCAGCACAGTCTGGCACTTGCTTACATCTCCAAGCTCATCTCCAACCACACTGCCACTTCCACACAATATCCTGAGCACGTTGAAGTACTTTAAGTTCTCTGAAACCTCTTTTGCCTTCTAGGCTTCACACATACACAGGCTCTTTCCCCGTAAGACAGCCTTTGAACCTTCCTGGTTCCATAACCCTTATCATCCATTTCATTAGCTAAGACTCCGCCCCCCTCCCCCAAACTCAGTTCTTAGCTTTTAAAATAATTAGCTTCAGCAAGTTATCCCCTGACACTCCCAGTCCAGCCTAATGTCCCTCCTCTGTTCTTTTAGAATAGCATGCACATCTTCATTCACATTACTTCTTGTAGCAAACTCTCAATTTCATGAGCAGGTACCTTGTCTGTGAAGTTTATGCTGATAAATCCAATATTGATCATGGTGCCTAATAAGCAGCAGATGCTCAATAAGCAATGGTTGGATGTATGAACGGGTGATGAAGTACATATTGGTATATTAATAAATGTTTAATGCTATTAGTATAAAACAGAATTTAGGATTACTTTATTGAAATACCAATTGTTCTACGCTCTTCTTGTAACAATGTAATATTTATTGTTGATACTGTGTTGACATTTTGGGCCATACCAAAGAAACCAATTCAACTGAAGTTCAGTTTTTCTTCATTGTAAAATACAAAGAACATCACTTTCTACTGAAGTCAGAGAATGTTTTTTCATCCTTCCCCCCCAATAATTATAAATACTATTGCTTTATAGTACAGAATTTCTCAAGAAAATCTAACATAAGAATGACTGATCCAAAGGATGTTGCATTTTACTTATAAACGTAATTTACCTGAAACACTCTCTGTTCAGGAAGTTATAGTAATATGAAAGGCAATTAAAAGCCTGTGGGAATTGGTAACTACAATATTGCCATGAGATATGAAAGACAGTTTGGGAAATATAATCAATAATGTTGTAAAGATTTTGTAGGGTCAGATAGGCATATGTCTTATTAGGGAGACCACTTCAGGGACAGTGTAGATGCTTGACCACTGCTCTGTACACCTGAAGCTGAAGCTGAATAATATTGTATGTCAACTATAATTTAATATATACATATATATAGTCACAGGATATGGGGTAGAGCATAGGAAATAGAATCAATGAATTGTAATAGATATATAGGATGTCAGAGGGGCAATAGTTTGGGGGAGGAGGGTTATCAGTTTGTGAGGGGTATAAATGTCTAACTATTATGTTGTTCTGTACACCTGAAACTGAAAAAAAAAAAAAAAAAGCCTGTGGGGCTGTGTGGACGGGGGGAGAACGACAGGGAAGAAACTTTTCAATGGCTGTTCCATCTAAAGTGAAATCACATGCTTTCATCCCACATTTTAAAACTTCTGTGTACAATTGGTACGGGCAGTGGGGATTACCACTCATTTAACAATTCATGCTTAAACATAAAACTGCTGTTTAGCACCACACCCAATCACATATCCCAAACAGATTTATTTCATGGCGTTTTTCTTTGTAGTTAACCAAAGCTGTATTTTAAATGATCTGTTTAGCATAGTATGAAAACTTGGAATAATAAACTAAAAGCTTATAAGTCTCCATTCTTTCCTAAATTTATAATATTCTTAACCATGTTGCCATCTTATAAAAATTGATTTATACTATCCACATAAATTCCTGGTATCAAATTGATGTTTTAGGTTTAGTTATACAAAAGTTAATGTATCATCTTTAGTTATAAAGAAATGTTTTTCCTTTGTCATGCTTCTAATTTTGAAGCATATAACCTAAAATGAATTTTTGAAATGGGTATACATTATGTGTGACCAAAGATAATCATTTTTCAGTTTATAGGTTTTGGATATTATTACTAGTTTTTACTATTTTATTTTTTTCTTTTCTTTTTCCTCTTCATTTTTTAGATGATTAAATTGTCTACATGGCACTATCTTCTGATTCATTATCTGCATTAAAAAAAAACCTGATTATACTGATGTTTTATTTTTGAGTATGTTACAAAATTCCAATGTTCACCTGGTATATCTTCTGCAATCTTTATTTGCATATACTTTTTCTTAACAAAATGAGATCACGGTATATATATAACATGAATACTTTTTAGAAATGCCTGTACTTTTTAATGATAAGCATAATGTCAAAAAAACACAGAGACTATTTATGAATAAATGATGAAATGATACATTGTCATGCAGCTCATTTCTACGTAGAAAAGGATGAGGAATGAATCAGAGAATCAAAAGTTAAAAAAAAAAGTAAGTGAAGGTTTGACATATCAGAAAAGAGAAGAAAGCAAAAAACATTTCAGATTATAGTAATTTATTATGCATATTCATCAAAAATAATAAGTAAAAAGAGTCTTTTAAAAGATTAATAATTATCCATTTTAAATTGATGATTTTAGGAAAGTTCAAAACAAATATTTTACCTCCTTGAATCACACATCATAACTTAGTCAGAAATGGCATAAAAATAATTTCTTCATAGTGAAATAATTGGCATACATTCTATCTTAAATTGTCAGCAATAAAATTAAAAAAATGGACAGCCCCAGCCAAAAAATACTTTAAATTTCATTTGGAAAAAAATGCATCTTGGACTAATTCATCATCAAGCCTTTTTCTATGGTATCAATTAGTATTGAATAAGGTAGATTTTCAAATAGATAGTTTAATTTTGATTACTAGTTCGATCCCTATTTAAAAAGTAACTTTAATTAACTTCAAAGTGGTAATTATTATGGAAGATTCCTTCCTTGTGACTCTCTCATGTTAAATTTTTACTAAACAGAGAGTTCCCTCTGGACAGTGATTCATTTCTCTACTCATATGGCTTATTGCTACTTCTACTTCTATTTGTCCTCTGCTCAGTGTTTGCCATTTTCAGATTCGTTTCCAGGTGCTCACAGCTTCAAAAAATTATCTTAGAGAAGTCTAAGAGAGAGAAATAAACTCCTTGAATACAGGGTACTTACCTTCATAAGTTTTTATAAAATCATTCTCTTCATTAACATAAATATTACAAATAAAATATAGATTTTCTTCTTTCAAATATATATATATTTGTCTCACCTATGATTAACAGTCTAAAAAATCAGAAAATTCAATGTATCTTTCTAGTGTAACAATATATATCAGGTGGCATCAAATATCTAGAAAAGAAAAATGAGTCTACTACAATCAATAATCTGAAAGTAGACTAGATAGCTGATTTTGGAAATTCCAAGGAAGAAGCCACCTGATGTCTCAAACATTGATGTAAATGGACAATAACCTTCTTTACTTTTGCTAAAACTATCAATCAATGGGAGAGAGAACTTAAAGAACATGGAAAATATTTTTTTTCTTTGATCGCTTGTATTAAGCCATCCCATTTGAGGTGCTTACTTTGTTTCAGAGAATGTTAGTAGGTGGGAGTGTTCTTCTTGTTAAGAGAAAATCATGAGATTTATTGAAAAACATTTGCAAAAAACTGGCTAATGTTTCATTTGTAACCCTCATTATTTTCTTGGAAAAAAATATTATTTCCAAACTACTTCTCTTTTGTTTTTTAGGAAAACACACTACAGGTAATTATAGTGAGATAAATTAAAAACACCAAAATATGTTCTATACATCAATCTAAAGATAGTTGGATTCATTTAGTGAAAAAGACTGAGAAAATAAACTCAAAGCATTTTCAAATATATCATTAAAAAAGTGAATCCTTCCTAAATCACAATATCTTTAAAAGTGAAAAGACATCAGGATTATTGGGATGTTCCCACAACTATTTAATCTAAACCAATCCACATTTGTTTTCATTCAATATTTTACGAATGATCATGACAGTTATTCAGGGAGTAATTGGATTATACAGTTTTGTACAACAGTTCACAACCATTTTGTCAACACCCACCTTTTGTTAGTGGCTCAATATGGTCTATGTTCTCAACAAGGAGGGTACACAGCTTCCTATTTATGTATTTTAATGAGTAACCGAAGTTGGAAGATAAACATGGGCACACACATGCTCAGAAACAGAAACTGACACTTAAGGGCAGTGATTACACAAACTGAAGGCAAAAACTTAGAACAACATGTCAAATTTTACCATACCTGAGCCAATAATGGTAAAGCAATGTATTCCAAGATATTAAAAATATTTTCAATTCTAAGAAGTATAATGATATAATTTTGTAACAAGTCTGATAATGCAAGAGGCAATGATATGTACTAAATATTATCACTCTGTTAAAATTTAGTCAAAACTGAATTTCTACATTGTCCATCACAAAACCATAACCAAACACTTCTTAAACAATTATTATGGTTGGTATACATAGGTTGCATGACAATATTGATTTATTTTCAGTTGAAAACATTAACAGAAACATTGATATGATCACACCTAGAAGAATATTTAATTCTATATCTCTGATTGACAATAGGAGTCTCATTAGTTTCTTTTTTAGTTGTCTATCCTTGTTAATGTTATGATGAGAACACAAAATCACTCCTTGTCATTGCCTCTCAAGATCATCTATTTCAAAATAAAATTTTATTCAATCTCTCACTGTCATCTCTGCCCTCATCTCTATCCATATGGTTGCCAACATGAAGTCCAAAGTCTTTTGAGTATTTGATGATTTAAATGGGCATTTACTGGCAATTAGCAATATTTTGAAAAGCATAATGGAAATTTTATAATTGTATTATATATGATCAAAGAATTATCAGGTACCTTTTTTTGTTTATTCATTTTGTTTTGGAGGGGTCTGTAATTACAATAACTCAGTATGCAGTGTCAAATAATAAAAAAATACAGTAAATAAATTTCTTAATAGACACCGTTATTTTTTTCTTAAATAAGCTTTTCAAAACATGGAACCATGGGCAAAAATTTATAGGAAGTATCAAAACATTGGGAACAAAGTAAGTCAACCAACTAGATCTCATGACTTCTATTACTATAAATGCCCCATATCTGATATTCCTACTCCTATTTTCTTTGATACTAAAATGTTCTCCTCACCAAATAGAGCAATATTTTTATCAAGTAATTTACCCTGTTTAAGAACATAAAACATTAACTCTGACATTCTCTACTTGGCTCTCAAGCCTATACCTGGTCCTATACCTGATACAAGATAGATCTTTTTCCTATCCTGTGTCATGGTAGATTTCAGTCAATTTTTGAATAGGTGAGGACATTCAAAAATACAATGTTGAGATCATATAGACTTTACTTTAAAAGTGAATTATATCAATTTGATCCTAAATACGATGAGAACTTCTCACCAATATGCATATATCTAAGAATACTTAGATGTAAGCACCACAACTATTCAAAATATTCCATTGATTTATGAAGTGTCTACATTGGCATCAATTAATATTTTAGGTGCTTTTTAGTACAGTTAAAACAATTTTATGTTAGTTAAATCTGGTTCCTTATAATACTTCACCAAATTTGTTTTCAATATAATAAAGGTCTTTTCCAGAATCCCTGTCCTTTTAATTACTGTAATGCTTCTGTCTATCAACTGTGTGTATAAATCACACACACACACACACACACACACACACACACACACATACACACACACAAACATGGTGCCAAAAAATGTATACACATTTTAAGAAAGGAAAAATTATTAATATTGTAATAATGTACACCAATAATAAAAGATGAATAAAAGTCACGTTTGACTTCTGCAATTACAAGAGGTGCTCAAAGTGGTTACCATCAGCATCCAGACACTTTTGATTATGGCGAACTACTGCTTGAGCAATGCTGACCAAGGTGTACACTTTTTATACATTTTTTTGGCACCCCTGGTGGTGTGTGTGTGTGTGTGTGTGTGTGTGTATTGTATTTACCTACTAAAGAATTTAGACATGAAGAGTGAATAGAAATTCTATTTTCATTCTTACATATCTGAAATTTTCTTATTTTTATAAAGATTCTGATGCACAATTTCATTTTATTTTATTATCATTTTTACATGCCTTGAAAATAAGTTATTAAATGTGCTATTGTAACAGATTTTAGAAATTAAATCATCCTGAAAATGAAAGAAACACTATGTATAGAGAAGAAAGAACATTTCCATTTTTTATAAACAGAAGTTTTTGACTTTTTTTTTTTTTTTTTAAACATTTTTAGAGCCTCCATCAGTTTTGGCAGACATCACACCAGTTTCATCCAACTTCTAAAGCTGGGAGTTGATCCAAAACTCTGGTAGTCAGAGATCTGCTAAGTGTGTTGTTGCTCTATTACCTGACACTTTTGGCTCAATATGAAACATTTTTTATTCACTCTTTATATTTTCTTTTTCATTGTTGAATCTTAAGAGTAATGGAAGAGCTGCTTCTTTCTTCTTATTTACAAAAACTAAATATTTTAATACTGTATCTCTATATACAAAGTAATTTACTTGAATTTATAATTCAAATCATTAAAAACTTTCTGGTTCTTTGTTTGTACTATGCCAAAAAACAAATTATAGTTTTTTTCACCTTTCCACCAGTTGCATAAAGTAGGTTCTTTAAACATTGTTAAATATATTCCTTTGTAGAACTAAATAATGAATTACTTGTTATCAAAATATAAAATGTATAATTGTCTCTATGGTTAAGATTCTGAATTTGCTTGTTTAAAATAGTAGGCATATTTTTAAGAACAGTATTTAATCAGATATATTTATAGACAAATAATCCAAAATATTCCTAGTAGTATACAGTTTTATTCCAGTAACTTTGTTTTCATCATTACTTTGGTAATATATGCTTTGTGCCTCACCAAAAGTACATAATCTCTGAAAAATAAATTTACAAAAATATTTGACATATAGATTTCATTGAATCTATTATATTTCTTCAAGTGTGTATATTGTTTCATGAGTGTATCTATGGAAATTTTGTTACTATTTTCTGTAGACTTCCTTGAGAAATAAAACTGTGCCTAAGAAGTAATTCAAAGAAAGGTAAGTACTGGAACCTGGTATTTTAAACTAAAATTTTAGTGCCTCGATTTATTAATCTGTTAAAATAGAGAAAATGTTCTATGCTAAAATTTTCTTCAGATCTATTATTTTTAAAACTTTCCAAGTATAGAGGCCTCTTAAATACATATGACTCAATCTTCGTAACATTAATTTCTTTCAAAAATATAGAAAACATTTTCATTATTTGCCTATATGTTAATTAGAAAGAACTTCTTTATAAGCCATGAAATCATATTATAACCTCTTTAAAATTCACTTATTTATTTAAAAATATCCATTGAATTGCCCTTAAGTAGTAAGAACTGTGGTAGGACTGAAAAATGAACTGGATGCAAATAATAATAATAGAGTCCTTGCCCTCAAAAGACTCACAGCACAGTAGAAGACAGTCATATACACACATAAAAATTCATCATAGACTGAAATGTCAAGGATGCCCAAAGCCTATGACCACCTAGAAAGACCTCATAAAGGACACTACCTTAAAGGGGAGCCATAGAGGAAAAGCAGGAGTTCATTAGCTGGAGAAGAAAGAAAATAACATTCAAAGAGGCAGTGGTGGACACATGCAAATGGTGAATAGGTGTGAATGACTTGACATGTGTAGACTGTGGTGGCAGACTGAGAGACGCATGTATGTGACCACATGCTGAGATTAGAAGGTAGCTGAACAAAACACATCAGATTTCTTTCAGGTGGATATGGACCATATCCCACAGGCAATGAGGAATCAAAGATGTTTAAAAACAGTGACAATGTGGGGTAAGGGTGGAAGCAGGGAGAAGGATACTGCAATATCCCTTGCAGAAGATGATGAGGGTTTAGCTTAGCACATTTAGATTAGTAGATCTTTAACTTGGCTGAACATCTGAATCACCTCGGGAGTTGTAAGAAATGTGATGCCTCAATTGCACACTTGACCAATTACAGCAGAATCTCTGTATGGGAAACCGAGGGGTGAAACAAAAGCATCAGTATTTTTTAAAGCTCCCTAGGTAATTCTAATACGCAGCCAAAATTGAGAACCAATTAGATTGTTGGTTCTACAGGGCTAATGGTTGATCCATGTCGATGATGAGAGGAAAGGACCATCAAATTGGCTCCTGTGGTTTCTTGCTGTTAAGCATTAATCCTCAGGAGAAATATCAGGGGACAGCTGGATGTTGTAAACATGATTATGAATCCAATTCTTAACATTTTGAATTTACAGAAATGCATCTTACAACACTGTGAATATTCTTCCTGTACTTGTTTGGGGGACTTTTGTTGGTTTGGGAAAATGAGAAGAGCCCATAATGACATAAGGAAAGAAAAGGTAGGGAAGAATTTAAGTATATCCACCAGTAATGGTCTCTGATTCTCCAACCTCTGGGAACATATCCCATTCCTCCTATTTTATAGTCTAAGTTTTCTTTATTTAGTTTGATTTCAACAAATCATCACTTATTTATTCTATGGGCCAGGTTTTGTACTAGAGGTTCTGCAACAAAAAGTGAGGCCTATTTTCAATTTTATTTAAGGACTATCTTCTTTCCAGACTAGTATCCCTGCCTTAACTAGTATCCCTGCCTTAACTAGTATCCCTGCCTTAACTTACTAAATGTCACTTAGGCTGGGAAGGCTTTATCCACTAGCTAGATGATTTTTACAATGAAAGACTAAATAAGACAAAGGAGAGATCCATAATTAAACTGTACCATTTATTTGACCACACTGAAGGGTTTCAGAATATATTTAGTTAACCAGGGCAGGTTAAGTAAAGTAGAAAAAAAGGTAGAAGGATTAAAGTAAGAGAAGGAATCATTTGTTCTCAAATGATCTCTACATTTATAGATGATGAATAATCCTAATGAAGTTTGGATTCACCCCAAACTATGACTGCTCCGAGCTATGTAAAATTAAAAACAACAAATAAGCCCACACCAAGGTACTAGTTATAAAGCAGATTAACATCTCATCTTTCAATCTAGCACCCAAAGCAAATGGTTAATATGCACACTCAGTTGTTTACAGAAAGACCAGTGTTTGGCTAGTGAATAATAATATAAATTATGCCTGATTCTCTGCATATTGTGTGTGTTTAAGCCATGCTCAATGTTTTCTTCCAGTGAGTATTGAACTAATATTCTATGAATTTCCCTTGATTAAAAATAAAATGGCTCCCTCCTTATCTTCAATTTCAAATATTTTTAGATTCCTAGAACTTGTATGTGTTAAACTGTTGTGTAATGGTGAAAGCATTCAGAATGAACAAAGGTGCAACATCTCTTAAGTAATAGTGGTATTATCCAGTCATATTATAAACTTTTAAGCATTACAAAGAGAATCAGTGACAATATAAAAAGAAACAATGTAACCAATGTATTTATCTGAAAGAAAATTTAGTTGAAAGTCTGAGCAGAGATGTTTAAGAATGGAGAGTTAGTAGCTTAATATTGCTTAAAATATTAATAAATAGGTGTCTTAAAGCATTTATAATTAATAATAATTAAAAAGTTGAAATTTAAAATCTTGAACAGATTCAAGACAATAAGGCATATTTTTCAAATTATGTGATACGCTGTCAATAAATTTTACTTAAATTAATTGCATAACAGAGTTGGCATTCAATCATAAAAGAACAGATATAACCTTTAAGAGATTACTTTTTCTTACACTATTAGTGCATATTGTACAAACTTACAACAGCTTGGCCATAACAGGCTAGAGAAATTCAATTAAAATTGAATACAATACAGACATAACTGCTAATTTGCTTTAATATCCTTAAAAATACAATGAAACAGAAATGAAAACAGAAAAGCAAAAGAGTAAATTATTAATACACATCATCCAAAAGCAATAAACTAAAAACAAAGTTAGAATTAGTGGAAGTGGTTAATAAATTGCCAATCGCAATATAAGTGTGGGCTAATATTTCAACATATCAATAACATCAAATTATGAAATATAACAAAATCCTATTTTTAATAACAAATATACAAACTACATGGGGGAAAAACACATGGGTATAATCCCAATTAAAAAAAATGTATGTGATATATGGTGATAACCTTAAAGCAACATAAAAAATATTTCCTTTAAAATATGAATAATTTAAGACAAATATTATTTTGAGGGCTGGAAAGACTGGTTATTTTAAAACATTGAATATTTTCTTATTTATTTAGAGGCTGGAAACCATTTCATTTAAACATCATTGGGAGTTGTGTGAGCCTTACCAAATTATGCTAAAGTGTATCTGATGTTTCATTCTGATCAATAAAACAAGCTGGCAAATGGAAAAGAATGTATAGGCTGCATATGATAATTCAATATGTGATAAGGATATATAAAAATAAAAAGTCATAAAATTCATCCATAAACTAGTACAACAATGAATGTGAAAATATAATTTTAACCTGCACATCATAAACCTAAGTAATAACTAAATAAACTAATAATAATAAATAATGGAACACACCACTATGAACTAAAAAAAAAATTTCCTAGAGCAGTTGGAAAGCACGCAATAAAGAAGAAGTATTTCAGTTAATGAATTCTTAGATTAATGCCCACAAAAGTTAAAAATTCAAAAACACAAAATTTGGCAGGGTATCATTAAAGAAAATCCAATTAACATTTTCTCAGCTATCTTAATAAAATATGCTGAGCAACAAAAGAACAGTTGTTAATTAGTGAAAGATATCTTAATTAAAGAAAAATTTGGGGTGTTTCATTAATAATAAAGAGTTGACTGAGATCGATTTACATGGTCTTATAATAACATCAGCCAAAAAATCAGATACTATTTGAACAAAATGAATGGTTTGTTTTATAAGAGAAATATTTGAGAAAAAATATTTTCCTGCTGCATACAGGAAAAACCTATATAAATCGGTATTAGATGTTACTAGATTTTGTGAGCAAATAGAAGAAATCTGAAGTTCTTTCAAACTGTCAGCTGATAGGACTACTCATACATCCTCAAAAATATTTGCTACTTTCCTTATAGAAATTAACATTATTTTCTAAAAATATCCTGTTATGACTTATAAAAAAACCTTTCAAAAGCATCACAAGAAATCTAATAGACTCGAATATTTTTTAAATATCAAAACTAAAAAAAGAAATTTCTAATCTTGAAAGCTATGAAAATGATAGTAATTGCAAAAGAAAAGATGGATAGATGTTTGAAATTTTTAAATATCTATTTTTTTCCCAGGTTTATTGAGATATAATTGATATATAACATTGTGTCAGTTTAAGGTATACAATGTTTTGAGTTCATACATTTATATATTGCAAATGATTACCACCATAGTGTTAGCTAATGCCTCCCTCATATCAGATATCTAACATCTCTTTTTTTGTGGTGAGGACATTTAAGATTTACTCTTTTAGAAACTTTCAAGTATATACTACAGTATTATTAACTATAATCACCATGCTGTACATTAGATCCCCAGAACTAACTCATCTTAAAACTGGTAGTTTATACTCTTTGACCAACATCTCTCCATTTTCCTGGACGCTCAGCCCCTGGTAACCATGTTAGTCTCTCTTTCTTTTAGATTCTGAAAACATCTATATTGAAATATATCATATATGATATATGTTACATATACATTCATACTTATTTATTAATTATATACATGTCAAACAACAAACTAGGAAAATATTTTCAGAGCACAAAATAGATAAAGGATTTGTATATGTGTTGCATACAGTCCTTATTTATATTAAGAATATATTCCTTAAAAGATAAATGCAGTAAAAAATTGAACAAAAAAAAGAAATATAGCTATCCATTTATTATTTCAACAACTATTTACTAAGCACATATTATGTGGTAAGCACTGTTCTAAATCTGAAGAAACAGACAAAAATGTTTCCCTTATGCAGGAGGGATAGACATTAAACAAGAAAAATAAATGTGATTTAATGTGTTAGTAGTAATTGCCATGGAGAAAACAATGCAGGGAAGGATGACAGGAAATGTGGGGATGGGGAAGACACTGCAGTTTATAGCTTCCGATTCACAAATAAATGATTAGAGAAAGAAAATGTGATCTAAATTTTAATCCTTACTATTGACACAATAATTTTGAATTAGATAATACGTGGATGTAATGAAAACATAGAAAGTTAATGAATATCTTTCATTCATGGAAATGCATAATGTTATAATATTTTCAGAAAGAGTGAGTGGTGTGTTTACCAGTAAAACAACATTTCACTCAGGAATTCTGGAAAGTTACTTGGAGGAAATAGTCAAAAATATAGAAACAGCTCTTAGGAACTGCAATGCTCAAAACAGCATCATTAATAACAGTCAAAATTTGGAAATATAATTGGAAATCTGAATGTCCATCCATATGAGAGATTTACACAGAGCTTTATGGCATCATCATACATGTTTTGTGATGCCATCATTATAGATGTCTTTATGTAATCATTAAAAATTATGGTGTCCAGTCCTAAAATGCATGAAAAATATAAACAATACTATGAATTGAAGAAAAATTAGAGTATCATATTGCATATATTTTTCAATTACCTTTGTCATATAAAACATTTGTGGACAAAACAAAAATATTCCATGAAATTAAACATATAGAAATTATCTGATTGAAGATGATAGTATTTTTATCTAGAATTACAAGTCTTGAGAGTGAACAGGACCATAAAATCACCAACTGAAACCTGTCAACCAGTAGAGAAACCACTCTACATTATGCCTAGATCATTTAGATAACGTCAGAGGATTGCCCCTCTCACCGACCAAAGACACACTTTTACATCACTTTTACCTTCTACAAGGCCCAGAACTGATCTGGCTAAATTAAGACTTCCAGATCAGATAACGTGACTTACTACATCTTGTCTGAAAAAAATAGAAGTTTTCCACTAGAAATGTGTTGTTACTAACAACTCTTTTTAGGCACAGTCACCATCGGTAAGGGCCATGTGCCTTATACTGTCCAGCTTGGTCCCTGCCCACAATACCTATCACTTCTGAGTGAAATGGCCGTCCCTTTTTCATCTCCTTGTTAAAGTCTTCTTCATGTTTTAGGTCATGGCTTAAATCCTCCTTATTCAATAGTAAAATAAACAATTAGTAATACTAAGCAGAGTAATAACAGCAATAAAAGCACATCCTACAAGGAACATAATTAAGAGATTATAGTGCAAATATTTTACAAATATTATTTCTGTAATAGTCCCTCTCCACCTCAAACCACACCGTGCGTATTTTTATTTCTCTTTTCCAAATTAGGAAACTGGAGTTGAGAAAGACCCAATTACTTGCCCCAGCAACACACCTACAAGATTAGCTGAGCAGGGATGTGTCGGTGGGCCTGAAAGAAGCCTAAACTAGGTTTTTATGGTTCCCCCCATTTTCCCACATTACCATAGTCTTTCTAAGATCCCTCACATGGAATAAACCTTTCTCTTCCCTGGTTCTCTATTGTACTTTGAACTTGAGCAGAGCACTGACTTTACAGACTACCTTCTATCATAGGTATCTATACCTCTCTTTCTCATACTACCCAGCCAGGTCTCTCTCTCTCTCTCTCTCCACAGAGGAAAGTACTTGCTGAATACGTAGTCACTAACCTGATATAAAGAGAAGCCCAGTTTAACTTATCACCTATGAGCCTTTATTAACATTTCTAAGCTCAGTGTTAAAGATAACATGGGCATGAAATCACTGGAATATACCATCAAAGACCAACCACACTGACGCAGAGCTGTAAAGAATGTGGAGCAGTGAAAACGGAAAATACTTTTAATACTTCTAAAGGATGAGAGTATATAAATTCTAGGTGGTACTGCATTTTACTATTGTAGTTATTGGCATTATGGAATATAGTTTTAAATGGACTTTTTTCAAGTCAAATATCTTAACAGAAATGGAGCTATAATTGCACAGTGTGGTAAATTTTCAGCATCTAATGACTCATGAGTGCTTGCCAAAACATGCAGATTTTGAAGGAAAAGGTTCACCCCTTTCTTGATTTACTACAGAGTGAATTACAGGCAACTTAGTGTTGCATTTGGCTAAGGTGTTGAGAATAAGACATCCAAATGAGCAAAAGAAAAATATCTAACTAATATATACCCCTCCCTGAGGCAACATTGATCATTATCATGTGAAGATCTAAAAGATTTTTAAACAATTATGAAAGTATTCACTCCAGGAATATTTTCATGAAATCATTATCAAGTGTAAAGAAAGAATTATTTGCATTTAATGAATTGACAGGAAAATAGGCAAACATGAGTGAATGAGCTTTGTGTAAAAGACAAATGATATTAAATTGACTTTAAATCCACATAGCCAGGGAGGCTCTTCTAATTGGTTAAATATTTATTTTTCGGTGCGATCCTGAATTCAAAGGTGAAAGGAAACATTTTAGTTCATTTTTGATATGATACCCTTCTAAAGGCAGTACTTTAATTCAAGATAAGTCAATAAAATATTCAAGCACATCTAATATGTAATATTTGAGTAAATCCATAAAGAGAGAACAAAGATTAATATCCTCTGAGCTTTTGAAGAATATATGTTTAAAGCTAAGAAACACATAGACTAGCTACTATGCATAATAAGCATTTTACTGCCAGACAATAAGTGAATCCATTTTCCTCATAAGGTTATTAATGTGATATAAAATGTATAAAGAATACTTAATTAGTTTAACACATTTTTATTTTACCAGCTAGCCTAATAAATCTGATCCCCCCCACCTTAGTGATTTGCCTTCACACTACTTCAATCATTCAACATGTCTGGTCATTTTTATCCTGTAATTAACTCATTTCTCTTCCATGTTTTTGTCATCATAGCCACTCACTCATTTCAAGCTATAGCCTCTTGTTATACTTGCCTCCAGCCTACGAGAGCAACACCGACAATTGTATTCTTCTGCTTAAAAGTCTTCATCATTATTGGGTTGAAATACAAATGTCTTAGCACCAAATGTCCTCTACAATTTCACGCTTGCTCATTTCTGACTTCATCACTCTTTGTCTCACTCACACTGAACTATTTCATTTCCCCTAACTCCCCATGATATTTCACACCTCATGTCTGCTCTTGTCATTGTCCTCTGGGCCTCCATACTTTGCTGTTTTTACTCATCTTTCAAGGCTAAAGTGTAGCCTCCTCTTGGAATTAATCTCTAGCCACTTTCTCATCATCACCCCAAACTGTTAGATTATTCTTCTCATGTTTCTTTTAATTTGTGGTTTGCTAGATCTGAAATTCAAAGCATGTCCTTGCTATTTATGAGTTATTTATGTTGATGTTGTGCAAGTTAAACTTACTGAGCTTCAGTTACCATATCTGTATAATATAGTTTCATATATATGTATGTATATATATACATATATACACACACACACACACACACATATATATATATACCACATCGTAGTATATCACATTTTTTTCTCTCTATTCTGTGCTCCCCGTTTATACTTCAATGATAATAAGAGTTCTCTGCCATAATTAATTTTTTGCTTGATATCCTCAAGTATACCATAAACTTCTTGACAGAAGAAACGCAGTGTATTACTCAACTCTGTATTTCAACACATAATCTAGGACGAGTAAAGGCCAATCTCTATTTCTAATGCCAGCATTTACTAAGGACTACTGCTGTGCTCAGAGTTTTATAGATTAGAAGTATAGATGCAACATATCCTTCGTCCTTATTCAGCAGATAAGAACATGTAAAGAAGATATGGGTTAACCATTACATAAGGAAGAAAACTGTGGGCACCACTACATTAACACTGACAAAAGCATGGGGTTTCAGAAGACAAAAAATACTTCTATCTTGATGCAGAGAAATGGGGAAAAATGGAGGTGGAGGTAACAGAGTAGGAAATGAGGAAGATTTTTAAGGAAGGTATATCACTTGAGTTGACACTTGGAAAGGTCATTAGAATTTGAACATAGAGAGACACAAGAGGTATTTAGGTAAAAATCTCAGGGATAAAAATAAAAGCACATTGAGAAAATGCTGGGCATGTTTAGTTGCTACTATATAGATCCACCAAATTGGAATTCATGACAGCAAATATGGAGCCTACACTGATGTTTCAACGGCTTACCCAGATTTGGATATACTAAACATCAAAGTATATTCTCAGATGTAGTAGCTTCATGACAGTTTTAATTTGTCATAGTAATACTGGCATCTGTCATTACTTAACACAGTAGGTAATACAGCCATTGCTCGTTAATTAAGATGAAGAAAATTTAAGAATCTTCAAGAAAATAGTTTGATACAGTCATTTAAAAATCCTTAAAGAGTAAAAGGCAAGAAATAATCATCAAAAGAAAGAAGCTATTTTTTTTCTTGCTGATATCACTTAAATACAAAACTCATAGTACATTCAAATGTGAATAGTAACTGAGCATTACCTCATCTGATGAATGGAAGAAGCTATTTTTCTACCATTAACTGGCATGAGAAAGAGCAAAACTCCTGGAGGAAATTAGCAAATCTTAAAGGTGTGGATGACATTCTGTAGTACTGCTTGTCCAAAAAAAATGACACAAATTATGGCATTGAATTCTAACGCCAATAGCAGCAGACTCTCTCCATGGCAAAATGCAATTTTTTCCAGGGATTAATCTCTAAACATGCCTGCATTTAAGTGTAAGTTTGTAAAATATTACAAGTTACACTGAGTCAGTTGAATCTCTCTCTGTCTCTCTTTCTTTTGTTTTACACACACACACACACACACACACACACACACACACACACACACAAAGTGATTTTTCCACTGGAGAACATAGGAAAACAAGTCCTTATGTTCCAAGAAACAATGGTATATTTAAGAAATCTTTTCCATATTCCATTGCTTCAGTAATTGTATGTGTTTGTGGGTGAAAATAAAAGTGTCAATAATAATAATCTGAATGCAGAAAATGAATGCAATCCACAAAATAAAGGCATGTGCTGTTCTATTAAATGCCAGAGCTTGACAACCAAAATTATGCAACTAGTTCTCATAACATGATCTAAAAGCAATACAATAAGTGGCAATTTAAGAATGAATCTTCATAGAAGACTATATAAACAAAAGTAAAGGAATGATTAAGACTGAATTAAGAACTGACTTACCTACTAGGTACAACAGTCAGAGTGCTGAGGGCCATGATAATTTTAGGAATCCATGAACATCTTTTAATTTATTTTAAAACCAGAAAAAAAATGAATATAATATATTTAATATAAAATAAATAATCCAATCTGAATTATATTCATCTTTCTATGAACATAGTTATAAATATAATTTTTTAGATATTATTATAGAGAAAGGGGGGTCAAAAAGGGCCTAGGGCATATGAAATTCAAAATTCCTAGTAGAAGTTATTTCTGGTGCTAAAAGGAGAAAAACAGTATTTGAGAAGAGGCTATACAGAGACCTCAAGATATTCTGTAATATTTTATTTACTTAAAAATATTAAGAAATGAAGTATGAGATTTGATAAAACTCTCTTGGGTATATACGTTTGCTAGGTTTACTCTACCATTTTGTTTTCATTTTAAATAATTCACAATTAAAATATTAATAATTGAATTTTTGATCGAATGAATGAATTGCTAAGTATAAGAACTTTTTAGAGTAAAATTATAGAATTTCTCTTTAAGATAAGCTGCTAATTTGATCTTTCTAAAGCTTTTTCATCTCTAAAGTGAACAAACTACCTTTGGAAAAAATGTTTCATCTCAAGAGAAATGTGATATTAATTTACAGAATTGTTCTTCTAACCAAAAAAAATTAGACTGAACTTTTTTGAAATCATGTTGGTTATAGATTTTTATAGGGTATTAATGTTCCCTAATAAAATTGGTATGGCGACAAAAGATATGGGGTATTTTTGCCAGATTTCTTTGTTTTAAAATGTATTATTTTGTTCCAACTCCAGAACTTAATAAAAACAAACTTAGGAATGGAAAATGTAAAAGTTATTTAAAAATTAAATCACTGGAAATGAAAGTAAAAAAATACATAAATCAAGCTGAATGGTATAGGGCTTTCAGTTTGGTAGCAGTTACAGAACAGACATTTATTTTCTAATATTGTGGCTATTTTCATTTAGAAACTGTAATTTCACTAGACTGTAAGCTCCATGAAGAGAAGCCTTTTTTATTTTGTTTTATCCAATGCTGTACCTTCAATATCTGGTGTAGTACCTGCCATGTAGTATGTTTTCAATTAATATGTCCCAAATGAACTAATCAACTAAGGCTGAGCTTCATAAAGAAGGTAGAGTTGAAGCCGTGGAATTGTTATTGAATGTTATTTCTGCAGATATCACTTCCTTACTACACTTATGAAAGATAAAAACAAGAGTACTATCTCTGTATTTCTAATCAGTGCAACCCTGCAAACTTGGTTGTATTAGATGAGAAAATTTGAAGGACCTCAAAAGATAGAAGTTATCTGCGATAATCAATGGAGAAACAGGAAGAACACGCCACACAGTATGAACAGAAGAAATTAAGTACATTGTTAGAGCTACTCTCCACAAGACAGCTCAAAATGCAGCTGGTTATGAGAAAAGTGCAGCCCACAGATGATTTTAAGATGACAACACAGACACCGAATGAGATGAATCTTAACAATGACTGTGATTAATGAGGAGTTTTCAGAATTATTCATTCAAGTGAAAAAGTCAATATTTCTGACCTAAAGTGTATCCTAATCAACAGTTGGTGTTTTGTTTGTTTTGTTTTTTTTCTATTTAAAACACATTAGATAAAATACAGATCGATCTTTTGTCAACATCGTAGAAGATAACTAGCAAGATGAATGATGTTTAAGTATGTATGTTTGGCAGCAATAGAGGAAGAGAATGGAAAGAAAAAAAGAAAGAAGTGTTGGTGAACATCTGGGGTGGTTTCTTTTCTATGAAAAGGAAAAAGGTCATATCCCACCCAGTGAGAAGAAGTGACCCCCTAAAAAATGTAAGTGATCTTGCTTGACCTGTGACGCGAGCATGAGGATGACCTCGGCTGTTTAACTGCAATGTGTGTTTCTTGTTAGGAAAAGTGAGAGAGTTGTGCTCTGCCATAAAAGAATGTGAGGGCTATGAAGGTGCTGAAAGCAGAAGAAAGAAGTGGAGCATGGGGAACTTGATGCAGACTATGGGGAAAAAATGGATTATTTTCTTGGCCTTGCTTTTTAAAAATGTTAGGTAGAAAATAAAAATTTTTTAAAAAGTGTGTACTTCTATATGTGCAAATAGATAAAAACACACAGCTTTCTAATTGTTTAACTGTGGAGATCAATTCTTTTTCTGATAATCTCTTCTATTTATCATTAAAATAATGATATTTACCCAGAACAGAACAGGCCCAGGACTATCTCAAAATAGCTAACATTATTTTCTACGAACTCCTAGAGTCCCAAGTCTAAAATATAAATTTCTGTTAGTTCAACTTTTAGTCCTTTTATAGAAAATAACACCAAATCAAGACCCTTATGAAACATTTGACTGTATCCTTAGAATTGCTTTATTCTATAAAATAAGTAGGCTCTCTGATCAAAGTACCTGAAAAATCCCAACATTATAATATCAATAAAAGGGAACTTAAATGTCTTGACCTTATCTCCTAACATTTGTTTGATCTTTTAAAGTCTCTTTCATCCCTTTCTCTCTATTCCCTCAATCCCCTTGAGGTCTTCTCTACAGAGCCCTATTATTTAAGTAAGAATGCACCCAGCAAACAGCTGTGGAGGGAAAGGGTTTGACTGAGGCACAAGGCCAAACAAGGACAGAAATTTTGGGTACAATCTCAAATCTATCGCTATAAGGAAAGCTGAACAACTTCGAGTTCTCAATTATGTTATTGTTAAATAGTGGCTACTTAGTGTTTGCCACATCACTTTTATTATGGAGACATAGGGGAGATTTTACAGTTGAAGGATTTGAGTTTTTCCGGGTCATTTTATAATAAAAATCTTATTTATTCAGTTATCGAGTTATGAGTCAAGGATTATGTTTATCTATTCCAAAAGTCCCTGTCTGAACTTTTACTGGGTCATGATTTTTTAACACTTCAATGGATCCAAAGAAACAGAAACTTTTATTTTTTGAGATGCTGCCTGCATGAACGACTGTGAAACTATTAATGAAGTTAAACATAACTGGGAAATGATATACCTCCCATCCCTGCAAAAAATATTCTAATGAAAATATGAGGCACTATTACTCTTTCACTTACACAAAGCCCCAACATTTAATAAGAAAGTCAACTCTGGCCAATGGTTTAGTCAAACCTAGGAAAGCACATTGGGTTAACAATTTCCTCTTGATTTTTCTTTTCTCTGGGATTTCCTCCCACAGTCTTAAAGCAGAGTGAGCCTGCTGACATTCAGTAGTTGCAAATAAATTTAATATTAAAAATAGGGAATTATTTTGAAATATACAAATTCCTACTAAATATTCTTATCTACTGACATGGGGTTGCACCTATTTTAAGAACTTATCATCTCACCATGGCTATTCTGCCATGTGTCTTTTTCCTTTTCTTCTAATCCTTCTGCTGCTCTCCACAAGAGGGCAGGCAGGGGTAAGAACAACGGAATTCTGTTAAATCTGGTTTTCAAAAAAAGTTTGATAGGACAGGAAGTAAAAAATATTGTCTGAAAGAAGACTAGAAAATTATCTGCAAATTCTTAATATTCTTCCAAATCCTCTCCTTGATATGAAAAAATGAGGATTGGCACTTATTGCAAGCAATTTGAGTAAAGTATTTTCTGTGCGTTTAGGCTCATTGGTGAAACATGAATGATCAAAGTTCAACATATTGCATCAATTTCTTTTGACCTGGCAAGATGGGTTTTTGTGTCACTTTTTAAATCTTGTGATTCTGTAAGTTATTTCCTTTGATTCAGATGGTTACAGTAAACAATGCTTAGTAATAATTCCCAATTTAACTACGAGGAAAATCACTTCAAAATTACATTCCTATATGTATGACCTGGATATAAATGTAATCTTGAATTTGGAATGATGATCTGGATTTTACTTTAGATATGCTACTAAATTACTAGGTTACCACAGTTATATATAGTCAGTTTTCCACTGTGTTATTGTAAATGGACTCTAGTTCTAATGAAGTCATATAGAAGATTATTAAATTACACATGGTTTCCTCTAAAGGTACTAAGAATGTACAATACATCATAGGTAAAATGGCATTATGGATTCATGGATGGGCTAGAAGAACAAGTCCCCTTTTAAAGATTGTTTTTGCCTTAGAATTCTGGATAATAAATTTTAAAGCAACAACAACAACAAAGTCATATACCTTATTTTCTGAAAAAGTCATGAACTCTAAACACTGTAAGATGAATAAAATAGTTTTTGTGATAAGTATGAGTATAACTTTTGATAAAAGAAAACTAAAAAATAATTTGAAGTCTACCAGAATATGTCCTCTAATATTCTGTTTTAATTAACATACTTACATTAATCACTCTACATTTCCTTTCACATTATATTGTACTCACCTTAAATGGAATAAAAACTTTTGATATGCCCTGACAGTGACTTCATTAAAATACAAAGTTTTGACATTTTTTGGAAGAATTTTCTTATTCCACACTAATAAATGGAAGGGTTTTGAATTTCAATGGCTGAAAGAAAGTCAGATTTTAGTTATATGAATCCAGGGTAACTTCATTCATGGATCAAAAAAGACCTCTTGAGGCTTACAAAATCTTTATTATTTTCAAGCTACAAGAAATAGTTTGGTAGAGAGCTGGATAATGAAAAACATATTCTTCTGTGATCAATCCACTTTGGGGTGCTTTCCAGCTGTGAGACAGTCTTTCAAACTTAAAAGTTCTCCAAAGTTCTCCTTGGCCTAGAGCCCAAATTTATTTATAACAGAATATGATGGCAAAAATAGCATTACAAAATATAGCAATTTTTGTCACCTTGCTCAAAAGTTAAAATGATTTATGACACTGTTAATGATTGCTAATGCTTCAAATGGTTAGATTTAATGTTTAGAATTAGCACAATTTAAATTTTCATCTACTATTTTAGATTGTATTAGGTCTTGTATGCTGAACAGTATGTCCCAAACTAAGATTTCTACTTTAGGGTGGTGTGTATGCTACATTGGAAAGGGCTAGTGGAGAAACATAATTTATATATATGGTATATAAAATATTATTAATTAAGTTATAATCATCAAAACAAAGATAATGAAGTCTTTATATAAAATAGTTCACCACTTCTAAAAGAATAAGTTACAATCATAAGAAATAAAATTCATAAGGCACATCAAATCTCGGGGAGTTTTGATGTTAAAAGCAGTATAAGTGTCTACATTTGAAGTTATTTAACCACAAAACCAATGATGAAGTTCCTCCAAATGGAAAAAATACAATAATCTCCAACTTATAATATATAATTCTTCCCACTGCTAAAACAAATCTACCAGTAATGGTGATGAGATACAGATACTACACTATCCCAATGTCTAGTCTAGTCACCTGATGCTAATAGTCTTATGAGAGATAAAGGCATAATTTGTATTTCATCATGACAGCTTGATCTGGGACCCTACCATGTGGCAATTCTTGTTTGACATGACTTGTCTTCAAGCCAAACCCATTTATTTGGAATAAAATTTGAATTAACAATTTTTGTTACATGATAGGTTAAAACAGACATACATCATTACTTATAAGTGTAATTCAAAATACTTAATCTAAAAGTGAGAGTGGCAGTGGTTGATATAGTACTTGTTTTCTTAGATGGACAAATCAATTTAAAATCTAACATAATATGACTTCAATGTACTTGTTTTAAAACTAATGTGGATATTTCAAAATAAATCACTCATGTATGTGGGACTTTTTTGTTATGAAGCTTATAGGAAGGAGACATTATAATTACCTAATCAGATAACGGCATCAAAGTGAAGAATAATGAAAACATTTCCTAAGTTGATTGCTTTTTATGCAGATGGTTGCAATTACACCTTCAAACTGACACCCAAATCTACAACTCCAGGCTTGACCTACTTTCCTAAATTTCAGACATGCAACTGACACTCAGGTATTTCACAGGTACTACAGTATAAAGATGCCAGCAAATAAATTCAATATCTCTCCCTTCAAATCTTTGCCTTTTCCCAGGTCCCTATCTCAATGAGCGTATGAGCTCACCAATTCAGAAAGTTAAAAGACTCTGTAAGCCCTTTTGGCTCTCTAAGCAGCACCCAGGTGGTAGGCAAGGATAGGCACTTTATGAAAGGTGGCAAGAAGGGAGCCAGAAAAAAAAGTGGTCGACCCATTTTCTAAGAAAAATTGGTAGGATGTGAAAGCACCAGCTATGTTCAATATAAGAAATATTGGGAAAACACTAGTCATGAGAACTCAAGGAACCAAAACTGCATGATGGTCTCAAGGGTTGTGTTTCTGAAGTGAGCCTAGCTGATCTGCAGAATGATGAAATTCCATTTAGAAAATTCAAGTTAATTACCAAGGATGTTCAGGGCAAAAACTGCCTGACTAATTTCCATGGCGTGGATCTTACATGTGACAAAATGTTCTCCATGGTCAAAAAATGGCAGACCATGATTGAAGCTCATGTTGATGTCAAGACTACCGATGGTTAGTTGTTTCATCTATTCTGTGTTGGTTTCACTAAAAATTGCAGCAATCAGATTGGGAAGACCTCTCAAGCTCAGCATCAACAGGTCCGCCAAATCCGGAAGAAGATGATGGAAATCATGACCCAAGAGGTGTAGACAAATGACTTGAAAGAAGTGGTCAATAAATTGATTCCAGATAGCATTGGAAAAGACGTAGAAAAGGCTTGCTGATCTATTTATTCGCTCCATGATATCTTTGTTAGAAAAGTCAAAATGCCAAAGAAGCTCAAATTTGAACTGGGAAAACTCATAGTACTTCATGGTGAAGGTAACAGTTCTGGAAAAGCTACTGGGGATGAGGCAGGTGTTAAAGGTGAACAAGCTGTGGGTATGAACCCCACTCCAAGAATCTGTTTATAATTCAGACTTTTCACAGTGACAAATAACACCCATTGGTGATTTTTTTTTTTTAAACTATGTAAGGCTGTTCTCTTCTTCATCCCCAATCCGTGACCAATCGTAAACGTGTGATAGGGGTTCTCTCTTAAGTCACTCTGTAGTCAATGCCATTTGTTCCCAACTTAAATTTATCCTTACTTTCTAAATACCCAGAATTTCTCCAAAAGATCCCATGCCTCCATTCTTGTTTGCCCTTTTCCTCACTTCTTTCCTCCAGCTCTCCATCCATCACCCACAATCAGCCAAAAAAAATCTGGCAAATCAGTGAATCTGTTCATGTTACTTTATTATTTAAAGAATTTCAGCTATTCTCATAACTAGAGTAAATTCTGCTTATTCCATATACATATGTCCCTTACTAATCATATCTCTTTCACTTGCCACACATGTGATCGCCAGTCCAATTTGTTACTCCATGAATTTTGAAAACTTGTCGTAACTTTGCCCATGCTTTTCATTCTATTTAAAAATATGTCCTTCTTCCCCTCTTCTGCTTAGTTTACTCTCAAGCTTCTTATTTAAGCCTTTGAGTTTACCTCATTTGAGAAGCCCTTTCTGATTTACCAAGCAAGACTGGACATTTCCTCTACTATACTCTTGCAGCATCCACTCCATCTCTACTCATGTCATAGAGTTGTTCACTATGCACAGTAACTGTTTCCTCATTTGTATGTATCAATTTACTGTAAGCTTATGGACGAAGTTTATGCCTTTAAATTCATTTTCATCAGAGCGAGCTTTCAAAATTATAGGTCAACATGTTAAACAAATAAAATCATAAATACTTTTCTGCTAAGCAAAGCCCTTTGCTATTCCTGTTTCTGTTGATAATCATATTATTATATTACATTTCATGAGAATGCAACTACTAATATGATATGCTCTATAATTTACAAAGGATTTCATATAACTCTTTAAACAGGCAATGTTTTCTACATTTTGTGGATAAAGAAACAATGTATCGCGATATTTAAGTAATTTATCCAAAGTTTATCAGTCAGTGTGTAGTAAAATCCAATTCAATTTAAGTGTGACTTCAATATCATGACTTGTAGTTGGTCAAATGAATGATTTGCCTTAAATTCACAATTTGAAATCTTACTATTTATTTTTCCTTCCTATTAAAATAGTTATTATACAATATTATATTAATTTCAAATGTACAACATTGTTATTTAACATTTATCTACCTAACGAAGTGACCACCACAATAAATCCAGTAGCCTTCTGACACCATACAAAGTAACTATGATACTACTGAAGGTATTCCTGATGTTCTACATTACCTCCCCGTGACTAATTAATTTTATAACTAGAAATTTGTGCTTCTTATTCTTCTTCACCAAGCTTACTATTTCTTCATATTAAGCAGCTTTACTATACATTCCATTATCCCAAGTATTGGGTTGAAATCACTGGTTGAAATAGCCACATCAAGCAATAGTCTGACAGAATTAGCCCCTTTAAGCAATTATTAACCAAATGCTTGGTATACAAGAGACATGGTCTATTATAGAAAGACAAGCCCTGCTAAAAGTCCTTTGGGGGAACATGTTAATTGCAACTACAGGCACACATTATGAAGTATCATCATTATCCTTACTGAGCTGTTTCACAGACGAGCAAGATGAGCAGGGCCAACATTTTTTCCACAGGAGAACATCTCCAAATTTTTGAGTAGGTACCAGTAAAAGATGATCAGCAGAAGGGAAACTCTTTATACTTTCTAAACATCACCCTGTAATAGTGGTGACTTTCAACTCTATCAAAAGATTTATAAGATAAACTTTATGAGTTGGAGGAAACTAAGGCAACTTTGAAGTTCATTGACCTAGCCACAATGAGATGTACCTTTTCCCATCTCTTCCCCCAGCATAAGAACTCCTCTAGCCAATGTAACTTAGTTGTTGTTTTTATTGAATTTTAGTTTAAAAGATATAGTCAGAATGTTACAGGAGAGTCCTTATTTATTACTATATTATACATACTATAATAATATTATTTGTGCATATATATGTCTATATAGGCGTGTGTTTGCGTGTGTACACCTTGCCTAAAACAGAGTGTTAGAGAGAGAAGAACCTCAGTTATTGTCATATTTATTCCTTATCCTTTTAGAAATAATTTGAATAAAAGCCAAGTAGGACAAACTGACTTGACTCAATCAATGATCATTCTTTTTAATAAATATCATTAGCCACTGAAAAATATACTGGCTCCAGGATCAGTAGAAGTGAAGTCTAATTCTCCCAATTCCATTTTTGCAGGTTTCCAAATTAACACTATATACATCTATATTCCTTTAGCTTCATGTAAATTTTATGATGAAAAATATATATCATATGCTGTCTGGAAGGAAATCTTTGCTCATCATGGTTTGTCATAGCATCTTATCCACAAGCTCCTTGCATGGTCTGTGCCAATCCTTTTAGGATTAGCAGCTGCTATGAGCAAACACATAGCAGTAAGGCTGAGTAACTTGGCACTTTAAATAGATCAAATTTGGTTTTAATTTAAAGAATAATTTGATTCAGTAATGTTATTTAAACAAATGTAAAACCTCTCACACACACAAAAACACTTTCATGTAGTCAATGATCAAAGCTGTAGTTATTTAAGTTCTTATTTGCTAAAAATATCAAGATAATATTTTTAGCAAAAATTTCCATTCCTTTCTTAGCTATAACTTTGGAGGAAGGGAGTCAGTTAAGAGTTCAGTTTCTATCACTTTGCCAGGAATAAGCATATTTGGTAACCATGTGTAATATTTCTGTCTTTTAGTTTCAAATCAATCAGGATTAGGGCACATCAATCACTAATATGAAAACAAATTAGATCGGACAAAAATGCCCATACACTCTTTAGTATCATATTCTTTCACTATTATAATGTTGTAAATCACATTCAGTGTGTAAAATTACCAGAATTATGGGGACAGCACTATTGTTATTTTGATATTTTTAATATTTAACTACACTCTTTATGAAACAATGGGGAACTTCCATTTTTTATAAGACAGAGTATATTATTTTCCTATTGCTGCTGTTATAAATTACCACAAATCTAGAAGCTGAAAATTAATACAAATTCATCGTTTTACTGTTCTGGAGGTCAGAGGTCTGAAATGGGTCTTATTGCTCTAAACTAAAGTATGTTGGCAGGGCTGCCTTCCTTTCTGGAGGCTCTAAGGGAGAATCATTTCCTTGCTTTTTCCAGCTTCTAGACACTGCCCACATTCTTTGGCGCAAGGCCCTCTTCCATCTTCAAAGCCAGTAATAACCAGTTGAGTGCTTCCCACATCACCTCACTCTGAATCTCCAGCCTCCCTCTCCCACCTATAAAAACCTTGTGATTACGCTGGGCCCACCCAGACAATTCAGACTAAAGTCCCTATCAGATGGTTAGCAAACATCAATTCCACCTGTGACATTAATTTCTCCTTGTCACATAACACAACATAGTCCCAGTTTATGGGATTTAGAACATGAACATAATTTAGGGGGCCATTATTCTGCCTACCACAAGTGTGAAACAATCCCAATACTAAAAATGAGAACAAAATGCTAGAACTTTAAAAAAATTATATATATATATCATATATATATATATATATATATATATATATATATATATATATATATATATATATATACACACACACACATACCAGGGGTGCCAAAACAATGTATACAAGTGGACACTTTGTTCAATGTTGCTCAAGTAGTAGTTCACCATAATCAGAAGTGTCTGGATGCTGATGGTAACCACTTTGAGCACCTCTTGTAATTGCAGAAGTCAAAAGTGACTTGTATTCATTTTTGTTATTGGTATATAATGGATATTACAATTTTAATATATTTTTCCTTTCTTAAAAAGTTGAAACATATATATAATATATTACATATATATATATATATATATATATATATATATATATATATATATATAACCCTCTGTGTATGTAATTTAAGTATTTAAGCACTGAAGAGCTAACAAGAGAATTACAGAGACAAAAATTCAAGGGAAAATATGAACCCATAGAATATGAGAACTAGTTTTGGACTGAGGACAGCTGTGCTCTATCAAATAACACTTAGTTTTTGGTATCCTCACTTGGATGAAGGGGGAAATAAATGAAAATCCAGAAACTACGCAAGGTAGGAAAACCCTCCCAAATTATTCTGGAACATCAAATGATCCTATCTACCTTTTTAACATCAGGCTACTAGAGATAAAGTTGCTTAGACTCTGAGCAGAGGTGAGAACAAAAATGTCCTCGAAAAGTTGCAGTCAAAAGCCAACCCTAGTTCAAATGTGCAGCCAAGTTTATATCACTTATGTGGACCAAGTAACTTGTCTAGTAGAACCTCCAGCTGCCTGGCCAATGCAAACACATATTCTCTCTGGAGGAAGTTATCCTCATTTTAGGCCTTAATGAATCACTAAACATAATGTTTTAAAGGCAGTGACCAACATATAATAAGAATAATCAAGCTTACAAGAAAACAAAGTATCCTGAGTGAGAACAAAAACAAATACTAGGAAGTTGAAACAGATCTGTTGAAATTATCAGATATATATTTTAAAATCACTCCTTTTGCCATATTTAAAGAAATAAAAGATAAATTTGAAAATATTTGCAGGAAATAAAAAACCGGAAGGAATACATTTTAAGAAAATAGAGCTTCCAGTAATAAAAAATATATATGTAATCAAATTTCTAAATGAAATGGATGGGTTTAACATCAGATTATAATGACAGATTAGATGCATGTGAAGAAATGTGAACTGTTAAGAAAATTCTATCAAAATAAAACTCTGGGATAAAGAAAATAGATAAAAGTTAGAGAGAGAGAGAGAGAGAGAGAGAGAACTTAAGAACTTAAGAGGCATGGAAGATAGAGTGAGAAGGTCTAACATACATTTAATCAGAGTTCCAAAATGAAAGAAAGAGCTAATTGGGTAAAGGCAATATTTGAGAAGTGAAAGGCTGAGGATGTTTTAGGATTGGTATACAATACAATTTCATAGCTGTAACAAGCCAGATGAATCCCAAGCATGATATATAAAAAACAAACAAACAAACAAAACATTAAGCGTAGATACATCATATTTAAATTATAAAACATTATGGACAAAAAGAAAATATTTAAAGGGGGAGAATAAAAGGCAAGTTTCCTTCAAAAGAGTTCACTGCCAGCCAACACTCACTGAAAGATATTCTAAGGAATGAACTTTGTCAGAAAAACAAATGTGATCTGAGAAGTTCTGAGATGCAGAAAAATTACAGAAAAGGAGATGATGTAAATGAATGAAAATGTCTACATGAACCTTTACTACTATATAACATAGCTATGATCAATGTCCTATGGGCTAAAAAAAAAGATAGGTGGACAGAGAAAAACCTTTCTATGATTTGCCATCTTTCATAGCAATATAAGCATGTTTCTCACGATGTCCTATATTAATAGAATTAATAAAATAAGTCCTCCCACATTGACTTTCTATTAACTGTATTCCAGACATAGTGCTAAATAATTCAGTTACTACCCACAGTCCTGTGAGGTAACTATCATTAAACTTTTAACTAATAAATATTTTTTTTTACAAATGAGGAAACAGAACAGTAGGTTTACATAATATTCAAATATCCTAAAACTAGTAAGCATTTGAGCCCAGATCTATCTTACTTTTGTCAGAAAATGTCTCGAAAACCCTGAATGTCAACCACTAGGCTTCCTGAAAAGGACAGGTAATTTTTATTAGCAGATGTGCCTCTGTTATAGAGAGTGAGAAGATTTAAGCTTCTGGTAAACACAAAAGTTGATGCAATAAAGCGGCTGCTTCATGAACACAAAAACAAAAGAGAAAGAAAAGGAAAAACAGATTAAGGTTGTAGTAGTATAATGATATAATTCATAGACAGACATTTATTTGTTCAGTAACTTAGAAAAATAGGCAAAACAAACAAACAAACAAAAAACGCAAAAAAAACAAAAATCCTCTGGTAAATATATATGTTTAACACTTATAAAGGCTGGTTTTATATGCCTAACTCTGAAATTAAAAAAATGAAAATAACTACATTGTACTTTAAAGCAAATTTTACCCTTCAAAAATTTAACAATATTCTCCTCGCATCTAGATTAATTGGAGGTTGTCTTTTTTCCAATTCATTAGAACATCATCTAATTAATTACTTCTAGGTTTATTCTTAACATTTTGTTTATGAGATATAAAAAACAATATACAAAAATGTACATTTTGTACATTTTGTACATTTTTGTATGTGGTAGATTGGATAATGATCCCCAAAATATGCCCGTGCCCTAATCCCTGGAACCAGCGAATACCTTACAGTACATGGCAAAAGGGACTCTGCAGCTACAATTAACGTCATGAACCTTAAGATAGGAAGATCATTCTCAGTTACCGCGGTAGACCCACTCTAACCACCGGAGACTTTAGAAGCTTTGATATTTCTCTGGCTAGAGGCAAAAGAGGAGAAGAAGATGGGGCAGAAGGGAAAGTCAGAGAGAATCCACGCATGAGAAGGATTTGATATGTCCTCACTCTTTCTGAGATGCAGGGATCCTAACGCACAGATTAGAGGGAGGCCTCCTGAATATAACAGCAGCCCCTTGCTGACAGCCAGTGAGGAAATGGGCACATCAGTCCTACAACCACAAGGTTCTGAGTTTCATGAACAACTTGAATGAGGACAGAGTAAATTTTTCCTAGAGCCTCCTGAGAACCCAACAGACTGTCACCTTGATTTTGCCCTTGTGACACTTGGAGCAGAGAGAAACCAGCTGAGCCAACTCAGAATTTTGACATACAGAGCTGTGACACAACAAATCTGTGTTTTTTTTAAGCCACTCAATTTTGGTGTTTGTTATAGCAGCAATAAAAAATAAAATAAAACAAAACAAAAAACTAATACATGCAGCAAATCTTTTAAAGTACAATTGAAGTCAAAATGAAGAGAAGAGCAAAACATGGATATGCACGGCATATTTGACTCTGAGCTATTTAGCAACCAACACAAATAGAAAAATAAGATCTAGTTACAAAGATAACAGGCATCAATATACATAAGAGAGATACAAATGAGTCTGCCAAGTTACATAACTATACCTCCTGTTACTGAGATAAAAAAAAAAAGTCTCCTTCATAAAGAGGACCATAATGAATGATTGCCTTCAACCATTTCCATAGAGTAAATAGAGTGAAAAAGATCATCACCCTCATCAAATATAGGGTGATGGAAAGAGAACTGACTCTGGGTGGTGAACACACAATGTGATATATAGATGATGTATTACAGAACTGTACACCTGAAACCTATGTAACTTTGCTAACAATTGTCACCCCAATAAACTTTAATTTTAAAAAAAAGATCATTACATAATTTTTCATACATTTCTTAATTGAAGGTCAAATTCACTATATTAAGCAATTTAGTAAATGTTAAAACACAAGACCTAATATCTGAAATGTTAACTATCTAGAAAAATAATTTCTAAATTATATGCCAGAAGTATTAACTTTGAGAGATATTATTAGGAGTAATAGCGTTGAGTAGACCACTGATATTATTAGGGGTAATATTGTCGAGTGGAACACCATGCACCAGTAACCAGTGCCAGGGGAGGATTCCAACTCCATGGAGGAGAGAGAAGATCATGACAATGCCTGTCATGAACAAAGGCCCAAAAACTTCTGTCCAATGCTTCTTGGCATAGGAGTCTCCCAGGAAAACACAGAACAGTCAAACACTGAATGAAACACCGCTTTTACACATAAAGAGACAGAGAAAGATCATCTCTAGTAGTGTACATCACCTCCCCCATGACTAGTAGGTTCTCTTGACAGCAGAAATAGGGCAACTGGCTTAGCATGCCCTTGTCATCCTACAGTGGAAGGACCCCTCCTCCTTCCTGGAATCTGAAATATCGAAAGCCGAGGGTGTGTCTGAGGGACACTGACACACACCACAGCCTTAAGGAGAACACTGGAGTACTCACTAAGTCTGAAACAGAGAAAGGCATTCCGTTGCAAGATGATAAGGCCTGCATAGACTGTGTGGGCTCTTTAGATCTTGGTAAAGAAGTGTTCCAGGCCCAAAAGCCATTGTTATGTGGCCTAATGGGGATCTAGTGCCTGGGCATAAGACTGCATCCTTTCCCAA